>NC_057747.1:3462188-3486305 GCF_004010195.1 Chiloscyllium plagiosum
TCGATTCTCCTGCTCCTTGGATGCTGCCTGACCTGCTGCGCTTTTCCAGCAACACATTTTTCAGCTCTGATCTCCAGCATCTGCAGACCTCACTTTCTCCTACCCGACCTTCTCAAAGAACTCAATAAGGTTTGTGAGGCATGACCTACCCCTCACAAACTCATGTTGACTATCTCCAGTCAATTTATTCCTTTCTAGATGATTATAAATCCTCTCTCTTATAATGTTTACTAACATTTTACTCACAACTGAAGTAAAGCTCACTCATCTATAATTAATGGGATTATCTCTACATCCCTTCTTGAATAAGGGGACAACATTTGCTATCCTCCAGCCTTCTGGCACTATTCCTGTAGACAATGATGACATAAAGATCAAAACCAAAAGCTCTGCAATCTCCTCCTTAGCTTCCCAGAGAATCCTAGGATAAATCCAATCTGGCCCAAAGGACCTATCTATTTTCACACTTTCCAGAATTGCTATCACCTCCTCCTTGTGAATCTCAATCCCATCGAGCCTAGTAGCTGTATCTTAGTATTCTCCTCGACAACTGTCTTTTTCCAGTGTGAATACCAGCGAAAAATATTCATTTAGCATTTCTCCTATCTCCTTGGATTCCATGCACAGCTTCCCACTACTGTCTTTGATTGGCCTTAATCTTACTCTTGTCATTTTTTTATTCCTAATATACCTATAGAAAGCTTTAGAGAATTCCTTGACTTGCTAGGTATATCCCACCGCTACCAGAATCACAGGTTATATATCTCAGGCAATTGCTTGCGAAAGATGCAGGCACCCTCAAGTTTGTGATGTTTACTTTTGTTTCCACACTGTAGGTATTCTGTGATGAAAGTGGGAGAGGTAACGTTGAAAAACCAAGGAGGGTGGGACAGTGGCTCAGTGGTTAACACTGCTGCCTCACAGCGCCAGGGACCAGGATTCAATTTCAGGTGCCCGTCTGTGTGAAGTTTGTATATTCTCCCTGTGTCTGCGTGGATTTCCTCCGGGTGCTCCCGTTTCCTTCCACAGTCCAAAGATGTACAGGTTGGGTCAATTGGCCAAAGCTAAAATTGCACATGGTGTTCAGGGATGTGTACATTAGGTGCATTAGTCAGGGGAAATATTGAGTAATAGGGGAATGGGTCTAGGTGGCTTGCTCTTCAGAGGGCAGGTATGGACTTGTTGGGCCAAATGGCCTGTTTCCACACTGTAGTAATTCTATGATTTCAGAGGGCAGTGAAGATTGTTGTTGGTTTGGAGTCATATATAGGACCGAGCAACCACTTTTCTTCCCTTAGAAGACAGTTTCTGTAATGAATCAGGTAGGACTTTACAAGAATCCAATAGTTCCATGATCACCATTATTATGAGCTCCTCTTTGTAATAGTAATGCCATGTTATCCAAAAATAACACAAATTCTGTACATGGATTTTATATGATTGAAGACCTCTTGTGGGTTTATTTACAGTAAACTAACTTATACGGTCAAGAGTAATCCCTAGACGCAGTCTGTGTCTCAAGTGTTACAATGATTTGGAGGTGCCAGTGTTGGATGGGGGTGAACAAAGTTAAAAATCACACAACACCAGATTATAGTCCAACAGATTTATTTGGGAGTAAGTACCTGATGAAGGAGCAGCGCTCTGAAAGCTCACACTTCCAAGTAAACCTGTTGGACTATAACTTGGTGTTGTGTGATTTTTAACTCAAGTGCTACAGTGCAGACAGTCTGTTGCCTGTGGTCATATGACAACATCTGAATACTTGGTTTGGTTGCATACTGATCTCTTGAGGGGACACCGCTTTAAAGGAGATAACTCTACTATCTTTTTTTCAAGTTTGTTTCACTTTTAGAATTTTATTTCCCCAGCTGTTGTGGTGGGATTTGAACTTGTGGCTATGGATCATTAGGCCATGTCACTGAATTGGAAGGCCAGTAACAAAGCTATTATACTACCATACCTCATCATATTAATTAACAAAGTGGAAAGGCAACATTATATGGAATATAACTAATTATTGAATGGAACGATCTGGCTAATGTTGAAAAGTTGGCAAGTCTATTTTTGACATGGGGTACTCCTCTTAATCATAGCAGATTGTCTTCACCTAATCACGAGTGAAGAATTTTCTTTCAATGATGTGTGTGTTTGTTAGCTCCCTCTACAGAGTGGCATATTTATACATTGTAAAGGATTCTGGTGACACAGATGTTCTGGGATTTTGTTCTCTAATTTGTTTAAAGGGTTCACAGAACTGATTTTGTTTTCAATTAAAATAAAATACACAGGATCTGTGTGAAATGGATGCAATGAGGATTCAACTTAGATTATGATTGCATAAGGGAATGAGATAACCAAAATTACTAAGCCCTAAGCAAATCTTAAGCTTGGAAGGACGTTTGTTCTTCCACAGTCATGGGAGTATTGGATCTATTCCCAAAAGCTGCTGTGCTCTTCCCACAGAGCTGTGTATAATCTGCTTTATTACAGACTCTGTCTAACCCATTGTATCTCCTGGGGGCAGATTCTGCAAAGTTTCATCCTGTCTCCATCACTAGTAATGAAACAAAACTCTGTAACATCCACCAAATGATGCTGTACACCCTTGATTGCTTGCATCCTCAGCATGATGTTGGCGCGATCCCAACTATCATCTCCCAAAGCTTCTTTGATTTTCTCTTGTTGCAATTAAGGGGAAAGTTTCGCCTTGGTGCAGAACCTTGCCTGCTGTGAGAGCACACTGAGAACTAAAGCTCACACTGCCCATGAATTTCCATCCATTGAAATGAGTGGATCAAAGGATATGGGCTCAGTGATTGCATTTTCTTCTGAGTGGCTTGTGCACTGGTGCAGGATTATACAATCTAAAACACTGTTGATTCAAATGCTAACCAGATATTTGTGCAAACTTTTATTGTTAACATTGTCAAAATAACTGACTATAACTAAGGACGGCCAGTGGGAGAAATTGTAACAGACTTCCATTGTCATATCTGATCATTTATGAGGGGCATGGATAGGATAAGTCGGCAAAGTCTTTTCCCTGGGGTCGGGGAGTCCAGAACTAGAGGGTATAGGTTTAGGGTGAGAGGGGAAGGATATAAAAGAGACCTAAGGGACAACTTTTTCACGCAGAGGGTGGTACGTGTATGGAATGAGCTGCCAGAGGATGTGGTGGAGGCTGTATGGTACAATTGCAACATTTAAGAGGCATTTGGATGGGTCTATGAATAGGAAGGGTTTGGAGGGATATGGGCCCGGTGCTGGCAAGTGGGACTAGATTGGGTTGGGATATCTGATCAGCATGGACGTGTTGGACTGAAGGGTCAGTTTCCATGCTGTACATCTCTATGACTCTATGGCTCTATTTCCATAATGATTTCAGGAATATTATTAAGTTGGAGAGGGTTCTGAAAAGATATTGCCAGGAATGGAGGCTGGATAGGCTGGGACTTTTTTTCCCTGAAGCATAGGAGGTTGAGGGGTGATCTTATGGACATTTATAAAACCATGAGGTGTATAGATGAGATGAATGGTTGGTGTCTTTTCGCTAGGGTGGAGGATTTCAAGACTATGGGTCATATATTTAAGGTGAGAGGAGAAAGATTTTAAAAAGACATGAGGGGCAACTTCTTTTGCAGAAACAGCAATTCATTCGTGGAATGAACTTCCAGAGGAGATGGCAGGTGAGGGTACATTTACAACATTTAAAAGAAATTTGGATAAGTACATGAATAAGAAATGTTTGGAGGGGTACGGGCCAGGTGGGACTAGTTTGGTTTGAATTTATGGTCGGTTTGGACTAGTTGGACCGAAGGTTCTGTTTCCATGTTGCATGACTTGATGACTCTTCTGTTTTGAAGTTTATTTTACTGTTTTGTGAGGAGGAATTACCTGACATTTGTCCTAAGCATACCCATCTCAATTTGAACCTCTGTCCTACTATTCCACTCTTACAGTTCAGTTTAATGTAACTACAACCTGAAGGGTCTAAAGAAATTGATCCATAAATTTATTACAATAACGACAGTGATAGAGATCGATTGCTACCCCTCTGTTGAAATATTTTGTTGCACCTGTTACGGCACTTCTCAGTGTAATTTCCAGGGCTGGAGTATACACTGTGAAACCGGGAAGGGCTATCAGCTGAAGGATTTCGAATTCCAGGATTCAGAACTATCTGAACAATATATGTTTGGAGAGGATTACCCTCAGATTAAGACTGCGAAGGAAAAGGGAATGAGTGACTTGCAGACAATTGACGATGGCCAGGCAAAGAATGTGAGAGTCCACTGAGAATGTTTCACTCTCCAACTGGTTTCTAGCTCTGAATGCTGGTGCTGATGGATCTTCTGCGGAGAGGCATTGCAGTCAATCTCACAGTACTGTAGATGGCTTGGCTGTATAGTGTTTGAGAAAGGAAACAATACTAGACGGAATTCTACAATTGGAGGAGTTGGTTGGTATTTCTGGTTGGAGACATGAATCTAGGATGGCATGTTGCCTCCCTGGTGCCAGGATCCCGAATGTCATTGCATATCTAGAGAGCATCTTGCAGGGGTATGGTGAACAAGCTGATGTTGTGGTTTATGTTGGCCCCAGTGATGGGTTGTCATCAGAAGGGTTGAATAAGCTCTCCAAATTTCAAATTTCTTGGTCAATTACAGCAAGGGCTAGTTTTTAGCACAAGGTTACATCTTTCTCCAATTGAAATGCTGTTAACCACTCACAGTTAGCAATCCAGAACCAATCACAAGGGTTTCTTATTGAGAGAAAGATTATTTTTCTTACCTGCTAAGTGGCAGAAATATAACAAAGATGCAACATGGATTTACACACACACACAAAGAGATCATGTCCAATATACAGAAAGGCACAAGGTATACACAGGGGCAGTGATAGCCTTGTGGTAGTATCACTAGACTGTTAATCTAGAAGCTTAGCTCGTGTTCTGGGGAGCTGGGTTCAAATCCCACTCTACAAATGGTGAAATTTGAATTCAATAACAAAAGAAATCTGAAATTGCACGTCTTTTGATAACTATGAAACTATTGTTGATTGTCAGGAAAAGCCTACCAGCTTCCTTTCGGGAAGGAAATCTGCCATCCTCACCTTATCTGGCCTACGTATGATTGACAATGTGGTCGACTCACAACTGTCCCCCGAAATGGCCCTGCAAGCCACTCAATTGTATCAATCACTACAAAATCTCAACAAAGAAATGAAACCGACAGACCAGCCGACATCAACCTCGGCACCAGAAATGACAAAGGCAGAAACAGCCTTGTTGACTCTACAAAATCCTCTGAGGGCTAGTGTCAACATTGGGAGCATGATCTCATAAACAAGTTAAACAACAGACTGGCATGCCTTACAAACAATGTCCCAAACACCACCATCAACATCCTGGATATGTCCAAGACAGATGCAGCAGACATGACAGCACAATGGTATAGAGTCAGGAGGGAGTAGCCATAGGAATCGTCACCATTGACTCTGGATCCCATGAAGATTCATGGCTTCAGGTTAAACACGGGCCAGGAATCCTCCCACTGATTACTGTCTTCCATGGCCATTCATAACTTCATTGACGCACACAAGCAGATACAGGAGCCAGGTTTGACAGAGTACTTGGCCATCTGACATGAAGCTCATAGAGCTTCAGCAAAGGGGTTGGGATTCCTCTGCCTCAGGACTGCGAATGTCTGGCTGTCTCCTTGGACAGGTTGCTGACTGGTACCGAGGAGCCATGTCTAGCTTACTCAGTATCTGCTGGACATGTGCACAGACCTGCTCTCCGTCACTCTAGCCATTGATACTCAACACGAGCATTAAGGGGTATTAGGGATGTTGACTTCACTCCAAGAGCCCCTTCCTCACAGGAGACAAAACGGTGTCTGCAAGCAAACTGCCAAAGGAGGAGCCAACGACAGGCTGCTCAGAAGTTTCCTTTCAGGATGTTCCAGAGGTAACTAGCCCCTCTCTAACTCCATACTGCCTTCCACTGTCAGTCCTGTGGGAGTTCAAGTGAAGGAGAGTGCATGTGCTTTTGGGAAAGATACACTCAGTATATCTGCGATGCCTAGATGCAATAGCCTCTGGGTTGCTCAACCAAGACTCCAAGGCAAGTGGGTTCATTAATGGGGAAAGCCTCTCTACCCCAGGACAGTACTGTGAGACATAGTAGGACTGAAGAAGACCCTCTGAGAGCACAGTGGTCCGCGGGTGACATGTCAATGTAAATGCAGGATCATATTTGTAAGTACATGTTCACTTTTTTATCATCAGCTTAGAATGCAGGATTCTATTCAGATGTACCTACAACATTAGAGTCTTGCCATCCTCAACATTACATGATGTTTGATGGATCAAGTTGTGAGGTGAGTAGCTCCTGCACCATGTGGGTAAATAGCAGGTGGTATCACTTATTAGGTATCTTTCCAGGCAATAGGTCATTGACAATGCATCCTGGCCATGATAGGGATTGATTCATGATGTTGTACATTATGGTGTAGGATTTGGACTGCACAGAGCAGGTTCTTGTCAGCAGGTTCACATACAGCGTGTAACTCTCGCGGTATCTTCCACCTGAAGTGGCTGGGTGTCTTGTGTGATACTCTTGCTCTTTGAAGGTAGGATTTGGACTGCACAGAGCAGGTTCTTGTCAGCAGGTTCACATACAGCGTGTAACTCTCGCGGTATCTTCCACCTGAAGTGGCTGGGTGTCTGTGTGATACTCTTGCTCTTTGAAGGGCTTCACATTGCTCGGAATTAAAGTCCCCCCCGCCCCACACCATCTCACAGAATGGAGGATTAGCCTTGCCCACTATGGGTTTGGTCACAGCAATTTCCATCTCCATTTGGGCACGTGCTGTGTACAGCATGATAGACGTTAACCCTGAGTCAGTGGGTCTCAGGCTCAACCTCTCTATCTTGATTGACCTCACAGAGGAAACAATCCCTTTCAGGTAGCCCTCTCTGTCAGCCCCGAAGGTTTTGAGCTTCCTCATGTTCCCACTCAAACCATTTATCTAAATCTCCATCTTTTCGCCACCCATCCACTGGGCCCCAGGCATATTGAGTAAAGATGCCAGATCTAGTACTGCCCACCCACACACCCCATTCGAAACCAGGGTGCTGGTAACTACCAATGACCCCCTGCGCCCATTACCCTATTTTTTTCCCTTCATTGTTCTATCATCTCCCTCCTTATATACTGAGCTTCCCCTCTTTATCATTGTCATCCTTCTGCATCTCTGTATTCTTCTTCCAATCTTCAGCATCTCTCCATGTGGTAGTGATCCCTGATAACATACTCATTGACATTTTGAGGCTGAATTCCAGGATCGACTGTGTCCCATCCCCTTTTGTGACTAAATCAGACAATGTTGTGTGATGAATGGCCAGACCCCTGACTGATGTCTGTACTGCACCCCATCTGCCTTTGAGTGAATTTCTGGACCCACATCATTGAATCACAGAATCTCTACAGTGTGGAAGCAGACCATTCAGCCCATACCAATCCTCCAAAGAGTATCCTACCCAGACCCATCTTCCTACCCACCCTCCCTGTAACCCCGCATTTCCTGTAGCTAACCCACCTAGCTTGCACATCTCTGGACACTACAGGTCAATTTAGCATAGCCAATTCAGCTAACCTTCACGTCTTTGGATTGTGGGAGGAGCACCCAGAGGAAACTCATGCAAATAGACGGAGAATGTGCAAACTCCACACAGTCACCCCAGGGTGGAATCAAATCTGGGTCCCTGGTGCTGTGAGGCAGCAGTGCTAAGCATTGAGATTGCTCTGGGCCTACAGGGTTGATGGTGGTCCCTTTACCCTTACACCCTGGAGTGGTTGACTGACTGTGCCCAAGCCCTGGATTGAAGTGTGTTTCTCTTGATTTGACTGAAGATTGCTTCTCTTTAAACTGTAGAATTCTGTGTCTTAAATCTTATACTCCACAACCACCTGATGAAGGAGCAGCGCTCCAAAAGCTAGTGCTTCCAATTAAACCTGTTAGACTATAACCTGGTGTTGTGTGATTTTTAACCTCTTTAAACTTTGAAATATGGCTGTTTGGTACATGCAGTATGTTACTCTGTGTAGAGTGTTAACATATGACGTAGCATGGTGCCACCCAGCAACATGTCCATCCCACTGACTGATGACTGTTGGCAACCTGACAAGCTTCTTGGCTTTGTATGTCCACTGAAAGGTAAGTCAGGATAGAAGATCTGTAACAAATAGAAAAAGGCAAGGCAAAGCATAAATTCTGTAAACTTTATAGCACGCACAAAATAAGTGAGCACTAATAGAGTGAGCAAGGAGTCCTGAGATGGACCTTAATCCGAACCATGACTTGGATGCCCATCACTTTGTGTAAAATGTTCTGGCTGCAGCTTTGCAATGAGAGGGTGCAGTATGCCTGTGAAATACAGCATTGCAAGTATGTATAAGTGAGTCAGGGATGTGCCATGATGTCCTGGTGAGGCAGTTATGTTTCTAATGTTCATGGATAATGGATACATATGGACTTTGCCAATGGAGTATGCTATGAGATGTTGGTAATAGGAATTCAAGATGGAGGTCCACGGGAACAAGTGCAAGCTGGAGTCACCAGATTTTCACAGTGGGAACTGTCAGCACTCAGTTTCTATCTGCTGTCATGATGACATGATAATGCATATGAATGACATAAGCTGAGTTGTGATGAGGATAAGAATGAGCAATAATCCATGAAATAGGCCGTTTACTGCCCACTCGTGAAAATCTCACCTCAGCATTTAACACTTAGGACATTTTGATCTCAATATCGGGAAGACCCATGCTGGACATCTTTACAGATGAATTTTACAGATATCTCACCACGCCCAATGGCACTGAGGGATTGGCAAAAATTTCGAAAATGGCAGGAAGGTGTTTGATCTACACTGTGAATTTCGCATCCCAAAATGCCTTTAATGTCATGGGTAAAGTCCCACAGAGGTCAACATGATAATGATCAGAAAATTAATTGTTTGACGGATAATTATAGTCCAGAACATGGGGGAAATATTTTCTTCTTTCAGAAGAAATTTACCAGGATGTTGTCTGGAATGGAGGGTTTGAGTTATAAGGAGAGGTTGGATAGGCTGGGATTTCTTTCACTGGAGTATAGGTGGTTGAGGGATGATCTTATGGAAATTTATAAAATCATGAGAGATATAAATAAGATGAATGGCAAGTGCCTTTTCCCTAGGGTGGGGGATTTCAAGACTCGAGGTTTATTTTTTAAAGGGACAGGTGAAAGATTTAAAAGAGACACAAATTTAACACAATGATTGGTTCATGTGAATTTCCAGAGGAAGTGGTGGATGAGGTTACTGTTACAAAGTTTAAAAGATAAGCACATGAATAAGAAATGTTTGAAGGGATATGAGCCAAGCGCAGGCAAGAGGGACTGGTTTAGTTTGGGATTATGGTCAGCATGGACTAGTTGGACCAAAGGGTCTGTTTCCATGCTGTATGACTCTATGGATGATTTCTATCCATTTAAGAACATAAATAAAACCTTCCAAAAGGCAGTACCTTCAACAATGCCGTACTCTCTTAGTTTGACTGTAAAATGTCAGTCTAGATTTGATGCTCAGATCACTGGAGTTGAACTTGGAGTCCACTGACGTATTGGAGAGAGTGCATCAAGAATGATACCTAAGCATGATAAGGTGCAATGCACTGTTTTTACCAGGACAGACGTTAACAGTGAATACACTGCTTATCTTTGAAATTGTATTTCAAAGCTCACATTGCTGAGGGCAAGCTAATTGACCTGCGATATCAACTATTGGTTTTATGATTCAGTACCTCATTGTACTTTAGTTTTGCAATCCTAAACTTCAAACAATATCCATTTTGTATTGTTAACAGAGAGTAGGCTTTATGTCGGAAGACCTGAAGGCATATTGATTTGTACTGTTGTACATTACTGATTGGAACAGACTGCTGTCTGATAATGTAGCTTATTTCTATCTTCTTGATTGCATTAATACAGTCAGTATTAAAGAAACGGCGTCAATGAACATCTCTTATTCTGGATAAGAACACAATGAGGTGAATGTTGACCTTTATCACATGGTCAGCAATCAGGAGCACATTCTCTGCCCTGTGCAGCACATTGTCATCCAATTAGATTCAGCTAGATTTTCTAAGGGACTCCAAAGTACTGCCTTGTTGGAAAATAAAGACGTGCATTTATACAGTGTCCTATTGAGGTGTTCCATAGCCAACTAAGAACTTTTTGATGTGTAGACACTGTTGAAACTTAGAAAACCCAACAGCCAATTTACAAATAGCAAGGTCTTTATAATAGTATAAAAGCAAAACACAGGATGCTGGAAATCGGAGACAAACACAGAGAGTGCTGGAGAAATTCAGCAGGTCTGGCAGCATCAGTGAAGAGAGAAACAGAGTAAACTTTTCGAGTCTGGTAGGTCTCTTCTTCAGAAGAAGTCATACCGGACTTGAAACGTTAACTCTGCTTTCTGCTATCCTGCTGAGTTTCTCCAGTATTGTCTGTCCGTCTAGTTGTAAGAGGATAAGAGTTAAAGTTCTTTTCATGACGTTGATTCTGCGTAAAATATTGCCCAATGCTTATGGCATGGTTTCCCTCAGAAGCAGCAGAAACATCTATTTATTCAAATACAGAGGAACTGCTGAAGCTGAAGGAATCAGATATTGCCCTTTGGAGTAACGTATAATATTTTTCCAAGCTATTGTTCATCTTTGCATGTTTTACAATGGAAAACACCATTGTTCAAGTATGGGATCACTCTAACACCACATTTATTCTGACATGGTTCAGTGGTTAGAACTGCTGCATCACAGCACCAGGGACCCAGGTTTGCTTCCACTCGGTTGACTGTGTGGAGTTTGCACATTCTCCCCGTGTCTACATAGGTTTCCTCCGGTTGCGCTGGTTTCCTCCCACAATCCAAAGATGTGTAGATTAGGTGGATTGGCCATGATGAATTGCCCATTGTGTCCAGGGATATAAAGGCTAGGTAGGTTACCCATGGGAAATGCAGAGTTATGGAGGTGGGTGCTCTTCGAAGGGTCCGTGTGGGCTCGATCGGCTGATTGGCTTGCTTCTACACTATAGGGATTCTATGATTAAAGATATATTCCATGAATGTGTAATTCAACGCATCAAACATTGTGTGAAAGCAGTTTCCAACCATTTCTCACTTGCTACAGAGGATTGAATGGGCTCTACACGCTTGCCAAAGCAATGCATCTGTTATATACTGAATGCAGATGGGCATTGTGCTTTGACCAATGTGCTGTCTTCTCCAAATGTTTGGGTAAATCCTATAGGAGACAAAGGAATGGGTCCCTATGACTTATAGTTCCAGGAGACAGTCTGTAAATCTAGATTAGTATCTCTCTTGAATGATGTCCCTCTTTAAATGATTTGTTCTTACATTGTCTCTTGTATGGTAATAGATTGATCACTCTTGGCTTTTACCTAGACACAAATTTCTACTTCCTCTATTGCCCCTGTGTTGTCTATGCATCATCCGTCACAGGGAGGTTCAAGTGATCCCAGCCCCTCTGTAGGGCCAACCATTCACCATTCCAGGTTTGATGTTGGATGATGTAGAGATGTAGACCTCGGCTGAGACTCAGCTATGAATCCAATGAGATCTAGCTGTCTGTGGCACTTGCTAAAAGAATTGTAAAAGGCATGGATGTTTGTGAAGGGTTTTGCTGCTGTTACCACTGGATTATCAACCGAGCATGAACTACATTCCTAAGCAGGATAAGAAAAGGGACTTGAAAGCTATTGTTGCAAAACAGCTAATGTGTTGTATTGTGTACAATTGAAACCGTGATGGTGTTGACCGTTGAACACCATTGGGCTCTGTCCAATCACATGGCACCAATGTCGATTTCACCAGTTTCCTCATCTCCCCTCCCTCCCTCCCACCTCATCCCAGATCCAACCCTCCAATTTGGCACCACCGTCTTGACCTGTCCAACCTGTTCGTCTTTCTACCCACCTATCCGCTCCACCCTCCCTTCTGACCTACCCACCACCCACATCCAACTATCGCCTTCCCAGCTACCTTCCCCTCATTCCCACTCTCACCCTCCTATTTATCTCTCAGCCCCCTTCCCCTCTCCACCCTCACATTTCTGATGAAAGGCTTATGCCCAAAAAATCGACTCTCCTGCTCCTTAGATGCTGTCTGATCTACTGTGCTTTTTCAGCGCCACACTTTTCATTTCTAAACATTGTGTAAATCCATTTTTGTTTCTAATCACAGTGTAAGTATTGAATCCCTGACAATAACCACCATTAAGTAAAAGAATAAGGAACTGAAGTAGGCCATTTGGCCATCTCAACCTGTTCTTAACCAAGAACATGGCTGATTTGAATGGTAGCCTCAACTCTACCTTCCTGAATACCTCCTTTAGCCCTTGACTCCCTTGAAGATTAAAAGCATTTAGTTGCGTATTCAGTGACCTCCACTACTCTCAAAAGGTTAACAATACACCAAGAAATGTTTTCTCCACCTTAAATTGAAGATCCCTTATTTTGAAATTGTCTAGTTCTAGATTCCTCCAAGTCTACACCCTGTAGGCCCATTAGAATCTTATAATTTCAATAAGTAACCTTTCATTCTTCTAAACCCCATTAAGTTTTGTTTAACAGACTGGTATCACTTAATGAATTAGGTAGCAAATTCAATTTTGGGGAAATTACATTGATTTATGGTAAATCTATAGTTTGGCACAAAAAACAGTCTCCAACTTTCCTTTCTGGACTCTTTCCTTGATCAACTCCACACTGGGGATGAATTCAGCCCCTTTTTCAAAATAAATGCACCACCCATTAAACTAAACACACGATTAACAAGTTAGAGTGAACGCTGCAATATTAACTAAAATCAGGCAGTGGATGAGACAAGGAATGGACAAAATCAAAGTGGTGTTAGACAGGCCCTGTGGTGCTCACCTCTCTCCAAATGTTTTGAGAGGTCCAGTGCAGATAGCATGCTCCCTGACCAAGCACACCTGGGCATGGATGTATCTGTGGAAGAGAGAAAAACCCACCATTTTTGTCTTGAATAGCCCCCCAACAAATTACCCAAATAAAGTAGCAATTAACAAGCACGGCCCAGCAGGGACAGTGTAAAAATAACAAAAAAAAGTGAGGTAAGCAAACTATTTCATTAAATCAAAACAGGGTTGGTGGGGGAGACATTGGACTCCAGCCTCCATGGTGCCCAGCTTTCTCTAACTACCTTGAGGGTATTAATGGATACCACATGCTCTCTCGCCAAAGACATTTGGGCCTGGACATAACAGCACGACAGAGAAGAATCTAGCTCTTAAAGGCAAAGTCCAATGAGCATCAGCTACTCTCAATCAACTCTGGAGCTGTTCTATTTGATCCTTAAAAAACCTTGTATTTCCAACCTGGGCAAGTTTAGGGTCACCATAAAGCAAGCCCCTTCATCCTAGGAATCAACCAAATAAACATCGTCTGAGTTGCCTCCAATACAAAGTAAATCTCCTTCAGATGTGATCTCACCTGCACAGATGTATAAGACTTCTCTACTTTTATATTTGATCTCCCTTACAATAAAAGTCATCATTTCATTTGCCTTCCCACTTACTTGCTGCTGATATTTGATGTTTCATGTACCAGGTGACCTCTGATCTCCCTGGAGCGCACTATTTTGTAGTCACTTTCTCCATTTAAATAATGTTTTACTTTTCTATGAGTCCCACAAAAATGGATAATTTTACTTTTTCCCGCATTTTAATTCATCAGTGCTAAGCCTTAACAATGGCCATCGCAAGGCAAAACCTAATCTCCAGAGTCATTTGTCTCTAAATAAGCATTGCATTACCACAAAAAGGACCCAATTAATAAGAGACAAAACTCGGAGGAGACATACAAAAGAATTTATTTCTCATGTGCCACAAAGAAATCTGAACAGAATAGAACCATTAATGAAAGCCACATGGGTCAAATTGTAGACCTTCCAAATTGTCTCTAAGAGTAGTGACAATACCATGCCCCTACTACCAAGCTTTGCAAAGGGAGATTCCAATGAATAGGTACTGAATAAAGGCAGCTGCCTTGTCAACACTCCCAGCTCCCTGCCAGCAAGCTACCCAGCCGTTCTGTTTTCACTCACTCCACACTGGGTTGTGATGATATCCCCCAACACTTCCCCACTTTCCTCCCCTGCCCAAACCCATAACCCACCTCTCCCACCCTGAACCCCGAAGCACCTCCCTGAACCCCACCATCAATCCCTTGGGAAGTCCAGCAGTTTGACAGTTTAATCCCGACCAAAAAGAAAATTGAAATTTCTGTTTCTTAAAATATATTTTTTTATATTCTCTCAAGAAGTACAATTCTTTTACAATGAGCCCTCTTTCTCAGTTCGTCGACCTCACACAATCTGCACTGTAACCCCCTCCCCACCACCCCCCCCAACCAGGTTTTCCCACCCGTGCCCCCTTTCACCCAATCCCACTGGGTAAGCAAGTGTGATAACAGCATGCAAGAGTCGATCACAATGATCTCTGCTGGCTTCTGTTTTGCCACTAACATCTAATGGTCACGGATTTTGCTCGTTTTTTTTTTTGTTTTTTCGAAAAGCAGCTCCGACGGAGGTGAGGGCAGGCGCCGAGGCCTCAGTCAGAACGCAGGCCCACTGACGAGCGAATCACAACGAAAGCGATCTCTGCGATCGAAGTCTCCAGAACCGAGTCAGGTCACAACAACCCTGTTCACTCTACCGACCACGTCTGACACTCTGTGCGTGTGTTTGTGTGTGTGTGTGTGTAAGTATACACGTGTGTGTCTCACAAGGAAGGTGAAATTGGATATTGGTGTAACACAACGACAGAATAAAGAGCACAGCATTTCGTAAAATTTGCATAGTGATGAATCTCTTTGTCTTTTTAAAAGAACCCTTTTTTCCTTCCTCTCTCTCTCTCTTCTAACAAAACCAAACAAAATAAAAATTATAAGTCCAGTGTGAAAGACTACCTTTCCTCAGCACTGTGTGCCCACCAGAATAAAGGGCCATGCTGTGCTTTATTTGAACATTGTAGGAAACACAAAAACACTTTTAACAGAACAGGTGCTGATTTTTTTTTGTCTTTTGTCAGTAAATCTACAAGACACTGCTGTGTCAGTGTATTCTCTAATAGATGCAGCTGTGATGTATATATACAAGAGGAATTTCTTCACATTATAAGCAAATATCATCCTACAAAGCAGCAATCCTTCCTTTGCAAGTAACAATACATTAAGTAATTGCTGGGATTATTATTTTCCACAGTTCTTTCTACACAGTTCTATTGTCATATAATATGCACATTGAAGATTCAGCTGCATATTATCATATAAATTCCAAATCTCTTATGTAGTAGTATAATACTGATTTACAATCAATGCATACACATCCTGTAAATAAAAACCTAACAATAACCGAGTCTTTGGCAAATGTTGCAATAAAAATTACATTCACTTTTTAATCAGTTGTTTCAGAGTGCAGTAGGTTGTCCCTTATCATGCAACGTTTGTGTGTCTCTTTCTTGACAACTTCCTCCCTACCTCTGCCTCTGACTCCCTGCCCTACCCACTAGTATTCCCCCAACCTCTCTTGCTCACCACACCCCCCTCCAATTAATTGTATAAAGTTGTACCCAAGTGTGAGTTGGCTCCTGGGTTGTACCTGCTTTCGTGAACAGGTCAGGAAAGAGACAAACAAAAGCGCTGGGGAGCTGTGGCAGTGAATATTGTGCTTTGTCTGTAACTCTTAAAGAATTGTGTTTGGAGTTCTGTTGAAGGGTGCAGAGCAGGGGAAAGATAAATCCTCCAGTGTTTTCACATGGCTGTCTGTAAGTATCTGCTGTGTGTGTCGCGTGCGTGTGTGGCCGTCTGTATGTGTGTGTTTGTGTTTGCATGTGTAAGCTTGTATTTCTGTCTGTCTGTCTATCTGTGTGTGCTTGTATATGCTTGCATGTCATTCTGTGTGTCATTGTGTCTGTGTGAGTATGTGTGTGTCTGATGTATGTGTGTGCTTGTATGTCTGTCTGTGCCTATATGTGTGTATTTGTGTGTCTGAGCATATGTGAGTGCTTGTATGTCTCTATATGTGTGTATTTATGTGTCTGTTTGTATGCATTTGTTTGTCTGTCAGAATCTGCCTGTTTGTATGCCTGTCTGTCTGTATGTATGTGCATATATGCCTGTTTATATGTTTGCATTTGTGTGTGTCTGTCTGTACATGTGTGCATGAAATGCCTGTTCTTTTTTTGCACTCGCATGCAGATAAGAAGTGGTGAGGATGCAAAACAAAGCAACCTCCAGAGCACAGGCTTCTTATGTCAGTGCAGATTAAAAGTGTGTTGACTGGAGAACGCACTGTCAATCTGTACTACCACAATAAGTGCAAGCAATAACCTGGACAGCTCAGTGAATATTCCACTCCCCTAACCCTACCGTCAGGATCACTCAAAGATAACCTTGCTCTTAATTCTGTTATGTATGGAAGCTCTGGTTTCTGGCAGGTAGTCAGAAGGCAGGGTTTACTGTGACTGCCAAAGCATATAGCTATTTTGTAATGTCTATCTACAGGCTTCATTAATACCTTTCACCACTGGAGTGCAGTAACTGTAAACTCAAAATACAAGCCAATTAAGTGCCTATTTGACTCTTTTCTTTCTCAGAAAGGAAAGCGTTTTTAACAATGTCGTTCTACTGCAGAAATCAGTGCCCCTTACCAACTCCAAACCCATTGCAGCCATAATTGGTACAATCAGATAGCTAGTGCAAAAAAAGTACATGGAAACATCAGCTATTATGTGGCCTTTCATTCATCCAAGATCGGTCTGTTGAAGAAAGTAAACTGCTTTTCGGTCTTCATTCTATGCCTTCCATCGTCAACTCCGGAAGTGAAACACAATCGAATTTACTGAGAACTGTAGCATGTAAGTGTGTCGGGATTTGAACAGTTAAATGTGGCCCTCGGTGCTTCTCACAGATAGCGCTTACTGCTTTTGGTCATTTCCTGTAAAGAGTGTATGTCATTGGAACCAAAGTGTTTGGAGAATCGCCAGGAGCAGAGAGCTCAATAGAGCTTGGTGGGTATGGTCTGGGAGGAGGGATGTAAGGGACAATGGTATAGCCAAGAGACAACTAAGAGATGGCATATGTACTCGCCAGAGCCTCCCCGACGCTGAGTGGAAAGAGGGGTTGGCGGATGTTGGGGGGGGGGGGGTGGCAGGAAGGGTCATAGATGCTTCGTGGAGTTGGGGCAGGAAGGTCATCGGGGTGGGGGGGGGGAGGTGACGAGGTTACAGTGTTGTGCACTCCCTCCATCCATAACACCAGGAGTCAACATTGGCCAGAGTTTTGAGATTAGGCCGTCTTGTAAACATGATTCGGCGAGGAATGAGTCCGTTTGTTTAACCCACCAGTTGTCATGTCACTGTTGCCTTCCCAGACATGGTCTTCATGTGAACAACAGATGTTCTTTCACTGTTGTTTCATTAGGCCGATAGATATATTTGGAATCATTGCAATCACCAAATTAAACATGGGAGCATGAGCTCGTCCAAATGCCGAGTTAATGTTTTGAAGCACTGAAGCAGCTTTTTTTTTTGTTAATGTATTTTTTTTAAATCAATCCATTCATTACGATATACGCATATATATATATCTATATATGAGCTATTTTGTTTCCTTCTCTTTATCTTTTTTTTTCAGTCCAGTCAATAGGAACCAATGGGGCTGAAATGGGAAATAAAGCCAAAAGTTTAAATATACCAATGGCACCATAGTTTGAAGGAGAAACAGCCAAAGTCAGAGTGTTCCACGTTGCTCAGAGTAGATGTCCAATTATCTGTCCTTCCACCACTCTCACAGATTAACAATTTTGTTTTCTAAGTTTTCCAGTTCTTCATCCCAACTGTTGAAATTGATCAGACTGGTACAATGTGGAGCCCGAGAGATTCATCTTGCAGTTTCATGTGGTTGCCATAGTAACTAGTGGCGGTCATAGGCAGTGGCAGCAGTGGGGGGTGCAGCACCCCTGGATGCGGCACTATAATAATAAGGGGAACCTGAAAGTTAACACAGGAGAAGATGGACCAGTTGGAAGGACATATAAAACTTATCAGCAAACAGTGCCCACCCAACAGAAAGTTGGCTTGACCTTATTTTATTAGGGCAGTCCGCTCCCTGTGCCCTGGCCTGCTTCCACACACCAACGTATCGGCATCCACCCCAGTTGTGATCTCTTCAGATATTTTGTTTTCCCCAAATTGATCAAGCTGTTTCTCCCTATCTTTGGAAATTACAACTTCCTATTTATTATTTCATGTGATATGGTCACAACTGTCAAGCCAGACTTCATTGCCCATCCCGTATTGCTTGGCCATTTCAGAGGGAGGTGAAGAGCCAGCCATAATTGGGTCGGAGCCATATTTGGGCCAGAAGGGGTAAGGACAGCAAATTTCCTTTTGAGAACCAGGCATGTTTGTACACCAACTGATGACAGCTATCACAGTCACTATTACTGAAACTAGCTCTATATCCAAGATCCTCTGATCAAACTGAATTTCCCCCAGCTGCTAAACTGAGATTTGAACTCATGTTCCCAAATCATCAGTCTTGGCCATAGGATTACTAGTCCAGTGGCACTGCACCAGACCACGATCTACTTCAACACTGGGTGGAAAATGACTATCTTGCAATGTAAAAACAATTGTATTTATATGGGCCAAGTTGAATGGACCCAACGTTTTCTTTCTCTCAGAAGATTTCGAGTCTTTGGAACTCCCATTCCCAAGAGATAGTTTCACTGAATATATTTAAGACAGATTCTTGACGAACAAGGGAATTGAGGGTAGGTGAGAATTTAGAGTTGAGGCCACAATCAGATTGTATTAAATGATGCATGAGGTTGACTGGGTCAAATGACCTATTTCTGTTCCTAACTGGTATGTTAGCATGTTCAGAACATCCTTTCCTTGCCTGTCATCCTTTGACATTTTTGGCATCTCTCAGGCTTCCACCAATTCTGCTCTGAATCTTGCTTAAAAACTGCCGGGAAATCAAAGTGTAACAAGTGGCCCCAATTTTTACTTACTAAGTTACGTGGCAACACCTATGGTGGGGATGGCATTGAGCAGACATGAGTGAAAGACAGCTGAGCAAGTTGGCAACAGTCTGTGTGCCAGAGCGTAATGCTGTCTCCATGGCATTGCTCAGAATTCCCTTTTGCGGTGTTACAAATTTCTGACAGTCCAATAAAAATTGTCAGCTAAAATTCACTTCCAAAGCTTTATGTCAAACAACAACTTGCATTTGTATAGCACCTTCAAAAGGCAGGACAGTGGAGTTAAGGATGATCAGATCAGCCATGACTGGCAGAGCAGACTCAATGGGCTGAATAGTCTACTTCTTGTTATATGGTGGATCAAAAGGGTATTATTGAGCCACTTCAGGAAATATTAAACAGATGATAATGCTTGGTCCATTGGGAAGTTTTAAGGAGCATTTTAGTTTGGGAGAGCAACAGAGGTGGAGAGTTTAAGGAGCGAATACTATAGTTGCGTGCTCAGGCAGTCAGTCATCAGCGATAGCAGCATGCAATGGGTCAGAAGAAGTGGAATCATAGAATCCCTACAGTGTGGAAGCAGGCCATTGGCCTGTGGGAGGAAAGCCGAGCACCTGAAGGAAACCAATACAGACACAGGAAGAATATGCAAACTCAACACAGACAGTCACCCTAGGGTGGCATCCAACCCAGGTCCCTGGTGCTGTGAGGTAGCAGTACTAACCACTGAGCCACTGCCCTGCGCAGGAGGATGTAGATAGTTTGGGGTGAGAGCATGGAGAAATTTGAAAATGAGGATGAGAATTTTAAATCCAGTTTCATTTTAAACCCTTTAGATTGGAACATTAGACTAGATTCCCTATAGTATGGAAACAGGCCCTTCAGCCCAACAAGTCCACAATGACCCTCCTGAGAGTAACCCACCCAGACCCATTCCCCTACCTTATTACTCTACATTTATCCCTGACTAATGCACCTAACCTACACATCCCTAAACACTATGGGCAATTTAGCATGGCCAATTCACGTAACCTGCAAATCTTTGGACTGTGGGAGGAAAGCAAAGCACCCAGAGGAAACCCACACAGACACAGGGAGAATGTGTAAACTCCACACAGGCAGTCAACCTGAGGTAGGAATCAAACCTGGGTCCCTAGCGCTGTGAGGCAGCAGTGCTAACTAAGCCACTGTGCCGCCTATTAGCCATGAGGTTGTTCAAAGACGTCTCAGTGTGATGTCTCAGGGTTTTAGGGGTTGGGTAGCTGCTGACATTACTGAGGCCTATTCAACTAGAATAGGAAGGAATACGTGATGTTTTGCTGGCACTCCTTAAAGATTAAAGCAGCTTTAAACAGAATAGGTTGGATAGATGGTGAGACGCTATCACTTTACACTTGGGACCTGAACTCAAATCCCACCCAGACTGGCAGGACAAAGCTCTTTCTGTTTGCTTTCCGCAACAAGTCCTGTACGAAACAACTTAGAGCATTTGCAAACCAGGTTCTGTTTGGTGTAGACCTGCAGCACCACACTGACTGATGTGCTCACACAGACAATGACTGAAGTGGGAAATACTGCAGTCATTCTTTTGAGGTAGAGGCTGAGTGGAGGAAACATCCCTTCCATCCTAGGCTGGAGCAAAAAAGCATTTGATGCGGCCCTTGGGTGTCTGAAATGGCTAATGTTCCATTCCTTGACTATTCACAGTAAATGGTAGCTTTGATTACAGGAACAGAGTTCCTATTCTCTGTAATGAGAAGGACTTCAATTGTAAAATTGCTGACTAACATTGTGCCTACTTTTAAATTCAAATATTTGCAAGTTAAACACAAGTCTGACTCAACACTCAGTAATTTGCTACAAAACGGATTTGCTTTTAATTGTACAGTTTGAATGTTCGGACCCTTATCGGACCAAGTCTTTGAGGTGGAAACAGCTCGTTGAGGCACAGCCACAAGCAGGTGAAATATAATCAGCAGGCTGATCGACTGTGTGAGCCCTCACCGCTCATCCTGATCATGTAGGCATTTCACGGTCATTCGTAATCTAAGGGCAACATTATAAGGTAGAAATCAATCATGGACAGGGCGAAAGTGAGCACTGCACATGCTGGAGATCAGAGTCAAGATTAGAGTGGTGCTGGAAAAGCACAGCAGGTCAGGCAGCATCTGAGAAGGAGGAGAATCGACGGTTTGGGCAAAAACCCTTCATCAGGAATGAGGCTATTTTTGTCAATTTTCCTGCTCCTCGGATGCTGCCTAATGTGCTGTGCTTTTACAACACCACTCTAATCAATCATGGACAGCCTGCCTGGTTAATCCTGGCTCAGACAGCAATGTTCACCATCATTGTTCCTCTAAAAACCTGATCACCACCATTCCTGTTGGAGTTGAAATCATTCAAGTTAGCACTGATACAGTCCAACACTCTGGAGTGTACTCATTCATTGACCCACCAAGGGAAACCCAAACATTAGTTAATTCAGGAATTCAAATGGTATTTATTTGGGGGAGAGTGAAGCAACATCACTGTATATGTGAAAACCAAAAGCAGTAACAGGAGCCCAGTTTTAAAAAAAAATCTATTTGCTGTTAGTTCTTAAGTTTAGATCACATTTATAGAAGCCTTTCTGAAGCAACAGACACAAAATAGGCAACAGCAATGATTCAGAAAATACTCACTTAGTAATCCCGGGTTAGTGAAACGCCAGGCTTCATTGTAGGTTGTGTATTGTGGATGAGTGTAAGGGTTTCCCGAAAATTCACTGCCTAAGGAAAGAAATGAGAAAGAAAATTTTCTTTTTTTAAAGAAAGCAGAGAATAATTTGGAACCTTTTCATTGAGTTGCGGGTTGTGTTTTCCTCTTTGGACTGTTCATCTTATGTTCATTACTTTGGTTGAGCTCTACACTGAATTGCTGCGAGAACTCATTAGAAAGAAAGACTTGAATTTAGATAGCAACATTTCTGAAGTGAGGTCACTGCTGCAGTAAATTTTCCCATTGTGAGATCCTACAAACAACAGTGTCACAATGATTCAATAACCCATCTCTTTTCAATAAGTAGGAGATAAATATAAGTAAGACATCGAGTATAACCCCTCTGCTTTTCTACAAAGTAGCAGCATGGGTTCTTTAACCCCTCCACCTTCCTCAAGTTAGCAGACAGAGACTAGATTTAACATTTTATCAGAAAGACAGGTGCCACTAATATTGCAGGACATCCTCAACAATGAGCTGGAGTTTCAGCTTGGACCCTTGAGGAACACTGAAAAGGAGTCTGTGATTAAGAATAGAGGTACATACACATGTAAGAGATGATGCCTGCCTTTGTCACATGTCTAAAATCAGAGTTTGCTGAATTGCTTAACCAAACAATACTGGGATTCTAAGTCAGTCACTCTCCAGAAGGAGAGCGAGTTGGCAACTTTCTTTGAACCCTCCATCTCGCTAGTTGGAAAGAAGCCAACACTTTTACTGCAAGAAAGGACACCATTTGGCCCAGTTCACCGAGGAACCTTTTTAGGTTAGATTCTATACACTGTGAAAACAGGCCCTTCGGCCCAACAAGTCCACAAAGACCCTCTGAAGAGCAACCCACCCAGGACCATTCCCCTACATTTACCCCTGACTTATGTACTGCCTTAATAAATTTCCTGAGTATAGGTGTGCATGAAAGGAGTAGTAAAGCAAATCCCCGAGTTTTTGAATGCTTTGTTATGGGTGGCACGGTGGTTAGCACTGATGCCTCACAGCACCAGAGACCTGGGTTCAATTCCCGCCTCAGACGACTCTCTGTGTGGAGTTTGCACATTCTCCCAGTGACTTTGTGGGTTTCCTCCGGGTGCTCCGGTTTCCTCCCACAATCCAAAAATGTGCAGGTTAGGTGAATTGACCATGCTAAATTGCCCCTAGTGTTAGGTGAAGGGGTAAATGTAGGGCAATGAGTCTGGGTGGGTTGCGCTTCGGCAGGTCGGTGTGGACTTGTTGGGCCGAAGGGCCTGATTCCACACTGTAAGCAATCTAAACCCTATCTTTGATTTCGTCCTAAACTGTTACACTCTGGGTTTATTTCAAAATGTGGAATCCCAAACAAGGTTTTGGGGAACACCTTTCAGCTGACCTCAGTACCAGATGGGAATAAAAATGAAAAAGAGGAAAGCAAACACTACTTTCCTGTCCTGAGCTTAAGATGAGTAAAGCAATCATAATTTCAATTCACCCCATTTCCACTTTGCTCGTGACACTTGTCACTTATCAGCCCAAACCTGGATGTTATTCAGTTCTTGCTGAGTTTAGCCGTATCTGAGGAGCCATGAATATGGCTGAACATTGTTTGCTGCTGTTCGCACATCTCCACTTCGGGAAGGAAAATGAAGCAGCTGAAGGGTAGGACAGGAACCTGAGAAACTCCTGAAAAGGGGTTCTGGAGCTGGGGGATGCGAGGTTGACATTAGGTGATCTGGCTAGTTTCATTCTGAAGGGCTGAATGGCCTAATCTTTCTGCCATCTTCGCTGTTTCGCTCATTATCAGGTCCAGCAAAGGTCAAGATATCACATGCTCAGCCAATTTGCCCTTGAAGGGATTGAGCTGCAGACAATTAAAGATCGTAAGACTTGGCAAAGTAGACATGGAGAGGTTGTTTCCCCGGATGGAAGAGTCTAGGACAGAGGCAATTATCTTAGAGTAAGGGATTGCACATTTAAGACAGAAATGAGAAGGAATTTCTTCTCTGAGAAGGGAAGGAAACTATGGAATCTTTACCACAGAGGGCTGTCAAGGATAGGTCACTAAGTATATTCAAGATTTGAGATTTTAATCACAGCTGAACAATGTGTTGCTGGAAAAGCGCAGCAGGTCAGGCAGCATCAAAGGAGCAGGAGAATCGACGTTTCGGGCATAAGCCCTTCTTCAGGAATGAGGAGGGTGTGCCAAGCAGGCTAAGATAAAAGATAGGGAGGAGGGACTTGGGGGAGGGG
>NC_057747.1:3487037-3500631 GCF_004010195.1 Chiloscyllium plagiosum
TCCAGGGAAAACAGCCCCAGCCTGTTCAGCCTCTCCCTATAGCTCAAACCCTCCAACCCTGGCAACATCCTTGTAAATCTTTTCTGAACCTTTTCTAGTTTCACAACATCTTTCTGATAGGAAGGAGACCAGAATTGCACACAATATTCCAACAGTGGCCTAACCAATGTCCTGTCCAGCCGCAACATGACCTCCCAACTCCTGTACTCAATACTCTGACCAATAAAGGAAAGCATACCAAACGCCTTCTTCACTATCCTATCTACCTGTGACTCCAATTTCAAGGAGCTATGAATTTGCACTCCAAGGTCTCTTTGTTCAGCAACACTCCCTAGGACCTTACCTTTAAGTGTATAAGTCCTGCTAAGATTTGCTCTCCCAAAATGCAGCACCTTGCATTTATCTGACTTGATTGGTTGAATGGCCTTCTTCTGCTCCAACGTCTTATGTTTCCTTTCTTAGGGACTTGTTAGTTCCTTAAGGGGGCATTAATCAGCCCAGCTGTGGAGAGGTTAACTAGAAGTCCTCCACATCCCATCAAACAGTCAGGGCTGACCAGCAGGCAGTGGACAGGTCACAGGCAGCAATTTATTAGCCTGTCAATTGGGAATTATACAGTCATAGAATCCCTACAGTGTGGAAACAGGCCATTCAGCCCAATAGGTCCACACTGACATTCTGAAGAGTAACCCACCCAGACACATTCCCCTAACCTATTATCTACATTTTCCTTGACAAATGCACCTAACCTACACATCCCTGAACACTATGGACAATTTAGCATGGCCAATTCGCCAAACCTACACGTCTTTGGACTGTGGGAGGAAACCGGAGCACCCGGAGGAAACCTACGCAGACACGGGGAGATGTGTAAACTCCACACAGATAGTCACCCGAGGGTGGAATCTAACCCAGGTCCTTGGTGCTGTGTGGCAGTAGTGCTGACTACTGAGCCAGAGTGCCAAACTGTAAAATACCACTGAATGGGATGAGAGTTAATATGAACATGTGAACTGAAGAAGGGTCATCATGTCAAAGTGAGGCAGGAGGTTATAGCGCGAGAACAAAAGCTGAAAAGATCAACAGAAAATTTAAAACATGCGTCTGAATGTTTTCCTTCCTTGAATAGTGAAAAACGTGAGGAATAATTTGCCAGACGAACAATGTAGAAATGCAAATATTAATTCAATGGGAGTGGAGCAATATGTTCCAAGTAATACATTTAGAATCCTGATTACCTGAGCCCTCTTTAGTCCAGTGGAGTAAAGGTAAGGTCACCTTAGTCCCATAGGGCCATAATGCTGCTCTTTCATTGCAGCAGGATGGCTGGTGGTGAGTTTAACCTGAGAGGGTAGATGCACTGAACCGATCTAACTTGCTGGGAGGGCCACTGTTCAATTTGAAGCCCTTGGAAATCTGCCATGCTGCTGTTGGGATGTAAGGATGTCCAATGTAGTTTGATTTTGGCCCATAGTACACTTTTGTGAAGGGCTTTGGTCTAACATACCAGAAAAAAGTGCTTCATCTCTCCTTGGAGCATCAAGGGCACAGCTTTAAGCAGGAGCCTTCATCGGCACCCTCATCTCACTCACCCGCCCCAAACAGCCCTGGTGGGATTCACTTCTGGCGGAGTCTTCAAGTTACATAGCTCTCCATCCAATCTGCATCACAGAAATAGGCCTTCCAGCCCAAAAATAGTCCACCGGAACCTTCTTCCAACATCTTCACCTTATTCCAGCAGCATGGCATTCTATCCCATTCTTTCATATGTCCCAGTATAGATTCCCATCAAATGAATCTGTTACTTGCTTCAATCAGCCCTTGTGGCAGCAGCAAGCATTCCTCATACAAAAGACGACCGCTACATCAATACAATTAAATCAGCAAAAACAAATCAATACAATTAAATACAACCAGCAAAGGCCATGAGAGAGAGGAACAGGGTCATTTGGCCACTCCAAGCCTGCTCCATCATTAATAGGATCAGAGTTCATCCTATATGGTAAGTGTTAGCACCAGAGGAGTGAAAAATGCAGAGGAACATTGCTCATAGATACAGCGGACCATTTTTAAGGACTAAAAACACAGATCTATATCAGTGAGATTGATTGTTGAAACTTAGTGTGAGATAGACTCATGGATAAGGCAGAGTGACAAGTATTTCTGTTAAATGTTTTATTAGTGTCTTTAATTAGAATAACATGTGTCAAAGACAGTGTTACATTTACGTGACAGAACCCTAGTGGCTTCTTTGAAGCCCCCTTCTTCCTGGTAATGATAGGCAGGGTAGCCTGTACTGAACTAGAGTCATAGAGGCACAGCAAAGAAACAGGCCCTTTGTCAACTCATCCACACTGACCAGATTTCCTAAACTGGACCAGCCCCATTTGCTTGTGTTTGGCATATCCCTTTAAACCTTTGCCATTCATGTACCTGTCCAAATATCTTTTAAATTGTAATTATACCAGCCTCTACCACTTCCCCTGGCAGCGCATTCCATACAGACACCCCCTTCTGTGTCAAATAATTGCCCCTCAGGTCCATTTTTGATCTTTCCCTCCTCGCCTTAAATCTATGCCCTCTCGTTTTAGACTCTCCTATCCTGTCAAAAGGATCTTGGTTATTCACCTTATCTCTGCCCCTTATGATTTTGTAAACCTCTATAAGGTCAGCTATGAGCCTCCTACTCTCCAGTGTTACAAAGGTAGCTAAGTATTCTTCTTCTTTAAATGGGGTGGGAAGAGGGATGAAGTGGGTACATGACGACAACAAATAGGTTTAGCACAAGTTACAGTCAGTGGGTCTTACTGGTTCAATCTCTAGTAAAGCCCCTCACGAGCTGAGCTTCTGTAGTTAAACTATCAGGCACAGTGAACTGTCCAGCCACAGTTTAAACAAATGCAATCCTTTATTCCATGCACTGCTGTGAGAGTTTTGATGAGGGTTACAGGATTGATTTTTCCTAATATCACTCCTGCTGTGGTGCCTCTATTTGGGAATGCACATTCTCTGCAATGTTTCCTGTAATTTTCTGAATGGAACAATTGTGACTGACCTCTTGTGTTATCCGTAAAGTCTTCAAATCTAACTACAGACACCAGATGGTAGAAACAAAACTATGATCAAAAGATTGAATCTGTTTATATGCAGTGAGTGAGACAATTAAATATGATTTAAAAGAAGTATGATTCTCATTCCAAATAAGTGGGGTTTGGTAAATCTGCGCACAGAAAGGTGAAGGCTCAAGATTCAATAATGTACCATGACTTTCCCTGGACCAAGAAATCTGTCCCATCAGCTTCCAGGCAGGATCTGATGCCAATTTTTGTTCCGCCCATAGAAGTTTGAAACCTCCTAGGACCTGAGTGTGAGAAATGATTGGCGTGTAAGTGAGAGTCCTGGGGTGAAGAGAGAGAGGCTGTGACTCATGCTCCAGACTGTGATTTAAATACTTACAGACTTTTCTTCAATTCTGTGACCCTGAAATGCTTCTCTTGAACCTGAACCGCAGGTTAAGTAGAGAGAACTGCAACAGCTGCACAGCCCACAACAATGTTTATCGATGACTTGTGAAAATGTGTGTTAGATAATGCGCTCTGGGGTGATATGTGACTAGAAGGAACTGTCCTACCTCATTCTAGATAGTAATCAAAGATGTTCAATTTGCTTTTCAACATTGGATTTTTCCCAACTGCCAACCTTCTGTTAATGCCAGCTACCTCGATGTCTCTATATTAACATAAGTCTTCTCTGTTTTCCTCTCTGTGACAAACTTTCTTTAATATTAGTAACCATCTCTCCCTTGTTCATCTCATGCCTGCTGTTATCTTTCTCTCTCCATCTTTCTCTGCCTTTCCTGCCCTACAATAAGCTCAAAGGCAGAGAATCATATTGGGGCCTTACCAGACTTTATTGGAAACTTATTAGACCACACTTGAAATATTGCAAGGGGCTTCAAGGATGTCTTGGCTTTGGAGTGGGTCCAGAGGACGTTTACAAGAATCAACCGAGGAATAAAGGGCTTGCCATATGAGGACTCTGGGTATGTCTGGATGGAGTTTTGAAGGTTGAGGTGGGATCCAATTGAAACTTACAGAATACTGAGATGCCTGGATAGAGCAGATGGGGGAGAACATGTTTCTAATAGTAGGAGAGACTACGACCCAAGGGCACAGCCTCAGAGTGAAGTGGCATCCTTTGAGAATTGATCCAGAGGGTAATGAATCTGTGGATTCCATGAAAATGTTGACAGTATTCCAAATGTGGTCCGATAAGTTGCCAATTAAGTCTGATAAGCTTTTCTGTCTTTGAATTCATTGCCACAGATGCCTGATGAGCCCAAGTGATTCAGTGTATTCAAGATAGAGATAGATAGGTTCTTGATTAGTAAGGGGATCAAACGTTACAAGGAGAAGGCAGGAGAACATGGTTGAGAAACAAATCATCCATGATCGAATAGCAGAGCAGATTCGATGGGCTGAATGGCCTAATTCTGCTCCTATATCCTATGGCCTAGTCAGGCCTGTCACTTGGAATTTCGGTGACATGGACCTTAAAATTCGGGCTGTGATTTACAAATCTTAAGTTGGCTTTCATCACTTTTTCCAGAGAGCTTCATGCAGGATATGATTTGCTGCTGTTAATATCACAGAGGCCAGCTGCATCCCATCTTTCGTTAGTCTCAAGTCTTTTGATAAGACCATGGCCAATCTGATCGTTGTATTATCTCCACTTTCTTATTTGTGCTCCAGTACCTTTCATTCCCTTACCCACCAAATGTTTGGTGTCAACTTTAAAGAAAAAAACATACAATGTGGAAAACTTTAGGCATAAACCAGAGGATTGCAAAACATTTTTTTTAAACAGATCACAATGATGAAAAACAAAGAGGGAGAAAACAAACTTTGAAGGCAAACTAACAAGTAATATATAAACAGATAGTAAGAGCTTCTTTAAATGTACAAAACAGGAAGAGTGAGGCCAAAGCTTGGGCTCCTTAGAGGATGAGCCTGGGGAAAGTATAATTGTGAACCAGGAAATGGAAAAGGAGGTTAATAAATAAATTGCAGCAATCTTCAGGTAGAAAACAATCATGTCATATCAAAAACTATTACATAATCAATGGACAAAAGCTGGGAAAGGAAAAAAATACAATAACTACCACTACAGAAAATGTATAAGGGAAATCTAATGTTGGATTTGATGAGTCTTAGGATATTAAAAGATAGTGGATGCACAGGAATAATCATCCATGGATCCTTGGATTCATGAAAAATCAAAGAGGATTGGAAAGCTGCTGGTGAAATGTCTTTCTTTTCAAAAAAAGAAAGGAGATAATAACAGGCAACTACAGGCCAGCTAGCTTAATTTCTGTCTTTGTGAAAATGCTAGAATCTATTGTAAAGGATGTAACAGCAAAGTATTTAGAAATGCATAACATAATCAAGCAGAGTCTGCATTGTTCCACTAAACAAAAACCATGACCGACAAATATATTAGAATTCTTTGATGATGTAACAATGGCATAGGTCAAGGGAACCAGTAGATATTCCACATTTGGATTTCTAAAAGACATTTAATCAAATATCCGGCACAAGAATTATCCTCACGTCCTTCTTCAAAGAAAGGCATAATTCCTAAATTATATTTGTGTTGCCTAGTTTTATCTCCACTACTAAAGGAAGTATCCACTCACAATCTACCTTTCAAATCCTCTCACGATCTTATGTGTTTCAGTAAGATCACCTCCCATTCTACAAAACTCTAAGGGTAAAGGTCCAATGTTTTTCCTCATGAGAGAAGCCATTTATCTCAAGAACTAGTTGAATAAACCCTCTCTGAACAGCTTCTAATGCAATTATAATTAAAAAAAAAATAAATGGCCAAAAATGTACATAATACTGCAGAAGCAGTCTCACCAAGACCCTGTAAGGTTGCACTAAAATTTCTGAATTTGCATATTCCACTCCCTTGTTTTAAGCAATGACATTCCATTTACCTTCCTCGCTATTTGCTGTACCCATTTTTATCAACATTTTGTGATTCATGTACAAGGGTGCTCTCTATTTAAATAATTTGATTTGATTCATTTATTTATTATCATGTGTATTTATTACAAAATACAGTGAAAAGCATTTTACCATGTTGCCACTGTCCAGTGTCATCTTAAAACATAGAAAAATAAACTAAAACATAGAATAGAAAGGTAGAAGAATAACGAAATAAAGAAAAGGTATTCAGCTTTACAGTCCTTCTTGTTAAATAACATGCTACCATTCAGTCCTTCTTGCCAAAGTTGACAAGTGCATGTTTGCCTTCAATATAGTCCATCTGCAAAATTTACTTTCCAACTTATTCTGGTGTCATCTGTAAATTTAGCTATTGTGTCTTCATCCTTCATCAAAGTAATTGATATAGATTTGTAGGTGTCAAAGGTTGTTAAACTTTCCTTGTGACAATTTGCCAAATAAAACCTGACCCATTATCCCTACTGTTTGCCTTCTGTTAGCTAACCAATCCTTTATCAATGCTAAAATCATAGATTTACCATATGATGTTGCCCTGTGTAGTAACCTTTGAGGCAGCACCTTATGAAAAATCTTTTGAAAACCAAGAACGCCACATCTACTGGTTCCTCTTTAGCCACTTTATTTTTTACTTCCTCAGAACACCATAAATTAATGGAACACTATTTCTCTTGCCTGCTTATGTAATGATTTTATTTTATTGCTCAGCACCATTCATGACGCGTCAGATATTGAAGAAGCCCATGTGCATGTGAATGTAAGACCTGGATAATATCCAGTCTTGGGCTGATAACATTTGTCACACACAAGTGCCAGGCATTAACCATCTCCAGTTAGAGAGAAGTTAATCATCACTCCTTGATGTTCAATATCAGTGTGTCAATTTTGAATCCTTGGAGTTATTATTGATCGGAAATTGAATTGAAAGTACCATATCAGTACTATGGCTACAAGGGCAGATCAGAGGCTAGGAATTACATGGTAAGTAACTCACCTCCCGCCTCCTCAATACTTTTCCACCATCTAGAAGGCACAAGCCTTAATGTGATGGAACACTCTACTTTTGCCTGCAGTGGGGCAGTTTCAATAACTTAAGAATCTCAACACCATCCAGGACCAAACTGCCTGCTTGTTTGGCAACCTATTTATCAACTTCAACATTCACTCCTGTCACCGCCAAAGCACAATGGCAACACAGTGTACCATCTACATGATACACTGAAGCAACTTACCAAACATCCCTCAATATTTACCTTCCAAATCTGCAACTTCTATTATCTAGAAGGACAAGGACAGCATGGCATGAAAGTGCCCCTCTGAACCGCACATTATACTAACTTGATGTGGAGGTACCGGTGTTGAACTTGGGTGGACAAAGTCAGAAGCCCAGTATATTTGAAATCACAAGCATTCGGAGCGCTGCTCCTTCGTCAGATGAACACTTCACTTCTCCAGCAAGGAAATTCTAAAGACTCTTAAAAATCTCCTTTGTTTTTCTCTTAAATGAGCAACCCCTTCATTTTAAACAGTGGCCACTCATTCAAGATTCTTCCATAAGAGGAAACATTCTCTCTACATCCACTCTATTGAAACCTCTTAGGATCTTATATGTCTTAATCTCGTTACTCTCCTTACAGTCCTGTGGATACCAGCTTTGCTGTCCAACATTTTCTCTTTCGACAACCCAATCCTTCTAGGTATTAGTCTAGTAAACCTTGTCTGAAACATTTTCAACCCATTTTCATCTCTCCTTAACTGAAGAGACCAATACTGTACACAGTCCTGTATCTGGCCACAGAGAAAATCAGAGGAGCTGAACCATAGCCCCAGATCCCTGCCAGAATCCACGGAGTTGAGCACCTAACACTCCAACCACTTTAACAACTGAGTGAGTTCCTGGGCTATTTCAGAGGACAGTTAAAACTGCCATTGATCACACAAGAGTCAGACTGGGTAAAGAAGGCAAATCTCCTTCCTGAACAGACATTAGCGAAGGATTAACAGTTCAGTAATTCATGTCACCATTACCAATCATAGCTTTTTCTTTCATATCTATTTAGTTCACTGAATTTAAATTCACCCCCTCCCACAATTATGGATTCAAGTCTGAACCAATCCTTGAGTGCAGAAATTACAATTGATGCTCTATTGCAGTACTGATGGAGCACTGCACTATCTTGCAGTTGAAATGCTACATTAAAATCCATCTGCCCTCTCATGTGGGCGTACAAATCTCAACTAAAAAACTGGATAAACTCAGCAAGACTGGCAGCATCCACTGGGGAGAGAAATGGTATTTCAACTCTTGGCCTCTTGATTTGGAATAAAATTTCAAGGCATTAGTTCAAAGAAGAGCATGAGAGTTATCTCTGGTATCATAGGCAATACTTAGCCTTCAATCCACATAAAGTAAACAGATTATCTGTTCATTATCACATTGCTGTTTGTGGGACCTTGCTGTGTGCAAATTAGCTGCTGTGTTCCCTACATTAAAATAGCGACTACACTTCAAAAAGCACTTAATTGGTTGTAAAGTGTTTTGTGATGTCCTGTGGTCATGATAGGTGTGATATAAATGCAAATCCTTCCTTTTTCAAATCAACAAACATAAAATCTTCCATGAACCAGCACAATCGGGAGGTGTAATAAAATGTAATAAAATGTGATTGTTTTCTTTCTTTGCATTAACAATTATTGTTTGATGTATTTAAAACTTGATAATCCTGGTGCAGTTTTATTGATATAGTTATTGCTGAAAATGGGTTGATCATAATAAATTTGAAGTTTTAATATGATTGTCAGGACCATCACATGTAAGTAACCAATTTTAAATCGAATAAAACAACATTTATAAGCTACGCTGAAACATTTACCAATTTTCTACACTTTAATAGTTTCTTAGTAATATATGTCTGTTTCAATTTTCTTTTTAAAAATTTATACAACATGTATCTGTGTGTCTAAAAAGAACTTAATATGAAGAACCTCCTCCACAAGATGCCCATCAATGGCAAATAGTCATGGTGACTGGTTCAGGGCTGATTCCTGATCAAGGGCTTATGGTCGAAACGTTGATTCTCCTGCCTCTTGGATGCTGCCTGAATGTTGTGCTTTTCCAGCAGCACACCCTTGACGATGGTGACTGGTTCAGTCTAACAGCATGTCCAGGTTTGTGGGTATGACCATTTTCCAAAGCAATTTTTAAAGAATACCAAAGATTGCAGAATTGGAGAAACAGAAAACAGGAATAAGCCCCTTGAGTCTAAATTGTCAATGAATAGACTATGACTGATCTTTTACCTCCACACCATTTTCCTGCAGCATCCCCATATCCCAGACCAGAGAACGTAGGAATAAAATCCCACACCTTGTTGACTTTAAAATCTAGAAAGCTATCAATCTCTTGTCACTAATATATTCAATGATACAGCTGCCAAGGCTCTCCACAGTGGAAAATTCCAAAGAGTTTCTATGCTCTCAGTGAAGAAATTCTTCCTCAGCTCAGTCATAAAGAATCTCCCTCCTATTCTGCAACTCTGTCCCCTGATACTTGACCTTACCAACAGGGAATACATCCTTAGTTAATCTATCCTGTTGATCATTGAAAGAATGAGATTGCATCTACAAAACTCTAGAGAATACAGGCCCAGTCTCTTAATAGGATGGTCCTGCTACCCCAGTAATCCAACTGGAAACTTACTTAATACTTACTCTTAAAGTTCTTTGACATTTTACACTGGTTTAACTCCTTACAGGTCTTTCTAGTACCCTGTCTTCTGGAGAAATCTTGCTGATGAGTCTGCCTCTAAAAGCAGTCCTAATCATATTGACTTGTAAGGGGCTCTGATTCTAGCATTCCCCACTTAACAAAAGTCATAATGACTGTATTCCCTACCTTCAAGGGATCCAAACGTTTGGCCAATCTTTTGAAAAACTAACACCTTCGATGCAGAGCTTTTTGAAAACATTTTCGGGGTTAGTTGAACTGAAGTTCTTCTCATTAAACTAAAGAAGTTTAAGATGAGGTCAAAAAGGAGTGGTCATGTTTTGAAGGCCATTGTTAAAAGAAATTTTGAAAACCTTTCCTACCGCTTAGTGACACAGGACCTATGGGGGTTGGTTAGATCAGTTGGCTATACAGCTGATTTGCGATGCAGAGTGATGCCAGAGATGCAGAGTGATGCCAACAATGTAGGTTCAATTCTTGTATCAGCTGAGGTCACCATGAAAATCTTATCTCCACAACCTCGCACCTTGCCTGATGTATGGTTAACCTCTCACGTTGTTTCTCTCTAATCATAGAGCAATGAGACTATGCCAACTTCCGTCTAAGATCATCACCGAAACAATGAACAGAAAATGTTTTCTGAGAGGTTTGTGCAAGGACTAGGGATGAGGAATTTAAGCTACGTAACAGATTAGAAAAGTTGAACTGTTTTCTTTGGCAAGGAGATGTGGTTGAAGTTTTCAAAATCATAAGCAGTCTGGACAAAGTCGATAGCGAGAAACATGTGTCACTCACACAAGGATCAAAAACAAAGGCAAAGGTTTAAACTGATTTGCAAAAGGAGTGAATGTGAGTTGAGAAAAAAGCTTTTTCACATAGCAAGTAGCTAAAGCATAAAACATATTGTCTGAAAATGTGGTGGAAGGCAGTGTCAATCGAGACATTCAAGAAGGCAGAGGTGATTATTTGAATAGAAACAATGTGCAGAGTTACAGGGAAATGTCAGTAGGCCAGTACTGAGTCATAATGTCCATTTGGAGAGTCAGTATAAACATGATGAGCCAAATGGCCACCTTCTGTGGTGTAATAAATCTCTTTGATTCTGTCTGTGCAAGAGAAACCTGCAGAATCAGTATCCATTGTAGATAGTAAAGGTGAAGTGGAGAAATAATCTGTTGAAGTGTTTCGAGATAAAGGGAAGGGGACTTGGTCTGAATATCTCTTTCACAAAGGTATTGTGGGCCAATGGCCTCCTTCGGCAAAACCCTATGATTCGACACTTCGATATCAGATAATTGGAATCCAGCAAAAACAAGGCACTGCTCTTGCACTGCATTGAAGCAAGGATCACTAAACACTTTTTTTTTTCTCTTTTACATTGTTCTTCTTTCAAAGTGATGGATTGTCAAAAATCCTTTTTAACATCAAATTCATGGATTGCAAAACAATAAGTCGCCAAAACCTCAAAAACCTTCCCCTGTCTCATTCTACAGAGTGCCACCTGACAATCCCGCAGCTTTGAACCCAATAGCACTGCTCTGCAGCCGAAATATCCAGCCATCACCTGGCAGTTCGATTGTGTCCCATACTCTTTGACATACTCATCATCCCTGCACTGTCACTCTCTCGTTGCTGGTGACTGTGCAGCTGCAAATATAACATGCAACCCCGGCACATGATCAGAAATGGGGCATAGCCACAGAGAAAATTTCCCAGGACAATGCTAAACTTTTGTCAGCATTCACCTTAAAGCTTCTCATTAATTATTTGAATTACCTGGTACCATGCCAGCCAGTGTGGAGGTGGAGTAGCTGCCCTGCCCAGTCGGTGGGACATGTGGAGGGTACCCAGGTAAAGTTGTACTTGCCATATCACGGCCTGAAAAGAAAAGAAACAAGCCTTATACACAATCGAGAAATCACTTCATTACTGTAGATGTACGCGTGTGTTACTGTGTCTCTGTCTCTGAGTGTGTTTGTGTATGAATCAATCTCACAGTATATCAGAAGTGTATATATTTGAGTGCATGAATGTAAGTGTGTAAAAATGCATTTGTGTCAGTGTGAGTGAATGAGTTTGAGGGTGATAGTGAGATTGTGTGGTGAATTTGTGAAAGTGAATGCAGATATGACACTTGAGAGTGCGCACCTGTGTGTAAGTACATGTGTTAATGTGAGTGTAAAGGTATACATTTGTGAGGATGAATGTGAGTAAGTGTGTGAGAATGAGCAAATCTGTATCCCCACATGTGAAAGTTTTGTATCAGGCATGATGATGGTCTGACCAAAGCTCACATGTTCTTCAGTACAAAGTTAAAAATCACACAACACCAGGTTGTAGTCCAACAGGTTTAATTGGAAGCACACTAGCTTTCGGAGCGATATCAGGTGATAGTCGCTCCAAAAGCTAGTGTGCTTCCAATTAAACTTGTTGGACTATAACCTGGTGTTGTGTGATTTTTAACTTTGTACACCCCAGTCCAACACCGGCATCTCCAAATCGTTTTTCAGTAAACAGTCTCAGATAATCACTCTGATCAGTCTGTTTAATCTATGGCACTAAGCAGAGCATAATAGATTAAACAATTAAGAGACCAGGAGAAAATATCATTAACTGACCAGTAATTAGACTGTTGATTAATAAATTGCAAATATTTTATTATCTTGTGCTCTCTGCAAAGCACAAAGGAGACAAAGCCAAAGTAGAATGCAGTCCACGTGAGCTGTTAAATGAGTATAGTCAAATTATACACTGAAGGACACGTGTGTACACATTGATACTGAGACACATGCAGAGATACATGCACACACATCCACACAGCTACACACTGAAACACAAGTGCACAAGCATCCACACAAACACACATACATATCCACACACAAAAATACACGACTGCACACACAACAGTTACCCAAGCTCGCTCATTCACTTTCTCACGCACACATATACACACGCACACACACACACAATAGTTCAGTTAATAGCACTGTTGCCTCGTTTCTGCGTCAGGAGTTCTGATTAGACCCTCTGTAGTCATTTTAAATAAATTTTATTTAAATTGGTATCAGCCACACTCCAAGACAATAAATCTTAAGTCACATTAAGGAATGGATTTATAAAGGAGACAGCCAAAAGATTGTTGATAGTCAGGGGCCAGGTTCATGCAGAATGCTTGGAGTGTTGATGTCGAGGGCTATGGTTCCTCAGATACCAACTTACACCAGGCCTTGAAAGTAAAAACCATTACCAACACTCCATCGTGGTACTGAGGAGGTGTCAGCTTTTAAATGAGACATCTAACTGAGGTCTCACCTCCATGTGGCACTATCCAAAGTAATCTCCAGGCAACATCATAAAAGCAAAAACCATTACCAACACTCCATCGTGGTACTGAGGAGGTGTCAGCTTTTAAATGAGACATCTAACTGAGGTCTCACCTCCATAGTAATCCTTGTGGCACTATCCAAAGTAATCTCCAGGCAACATCATAAAAAAAAAACTGTAATTTATCACATTGTTATTTGTGGCACCTTCCGTGAGCAAATTGGCTGCTATGTTTCACAACCCTGCACCGCCCGTTTCTACCTCCTGCCCAAAATCCACAAACCTGACTGCCCCGGCCCCACCGAACTCATCCCTGCATACCTCAACACGGTCCTGTCCCCCTTAGTCCAAGAACTCCCCACCTATGTTCGGGACACCACCCACGCCCTCCACTTCTTCATGAATTTTCAGTTCCCTGAGTACCCTTCTACTGACACCCTTCTTCGACTGACTGAACTGGTCCTCACCCTGAACAACTTCTCTTTCCAATCCTCCCACTTCCTCCAAACCAAAGGAG
>NC_057747.1:3500951-3503020 GCF_004010195.1 Chiloscyllium plagiosum
CAATCTTCTTCCCAACCTCTCCACCCCCACCCCCTCTCCGGCCTATCACCCTCACCTTAACCTCCTCCCACCTATCGCATTCCCAATGCCCCTCCCCCAAGTCCCTCCTCCCTATCTTTTATCTTAGCCTGCTTGGTACACTTTCCTCATTCCTGAAGAAGGGCTTATGCCCGAAACATCGATTCCCCTGCTCCTTGGATGCTGCCTGACCTGCTGCGCTTTTCCAGCAACACATTTTTCAGCTCTGATCTCCAGCATCTGCAGTCCTCACTTTCTCCTCCCTGCTATGTTTCCTGTCAGGTCAGGCTGTGGGGGACATTGGGTGCACAGGGGAGGGCATTGGGTCAGGGATTTGATGAGTCAGGGGATTGTCACATGGGGAGTGCAGTTGGGTTGGGTTTAATCCAGCAGTTACCTAGTTGAAGTGAGGAGGATATAAGTTCAGGGGAGGGCTCCTGGTGAGAGGGATCCTGATAAACATGATTCACCACCAAAATTTTCAATATCCTTGCCAATTCCTTCTAATCCCAGTTGACGCTGCTCCAACAACCATCTGAATATCTGGGACTATACAAATATACATTGTTGTTGAATGCTTCAAAAACTTAATTTGAACATGAATGAAGATGAAAATTTTCATTGATACAGCGCTTTTCATGACCTCATCACATCCTAACTTCTTTATAGCAAATGAATTGTTTTTGGAGTTGCTCACTGGTGTCACATAAAACAGCACAGTTACAGGCAGCCAGGAGTCAGAACCAGTCAGTAGCCAAAACAATCTGCATTACCCTGGGACCCTTATTAGCAAAACACAATGCAAACTACTTTACAAAGAAGTTCATGAGAACAATGCACAATGTGATATACAAGAGAGCTGTCAGGAGCAAAGCTTACCCAATAAAATTAGTCCTGTTTGTTTGTTTGTTTGACCTGATTTGGGTAATACCCTTTGACAGATTCCCTGACAATTGAGGCTGCTGTGGGTTTTAGCTCCCAGCTCCAAAGGCCATAAGGACTCTATATGGGTTGGGCTCTTGTTTGAAACCAGTAATTCAGAGAGTGAACACCAACTGACAGGACTAAGAGGCCACTCCCATTCCAACTCAGTGACTCACAAGCAAGGCCTTCGTGCAGTTAGGTATAATCTTACAAGAACAATTAGACAGGCTGTTTAGAAAAATTGTGTATTCGTTTGTTTATACAGTAACCAAAGATGACTCTCTGTCACCTCTATTCTTCCAAGCTGGTTTTGTTTGCATCCACTGTCTGGTTTTAATCTCCAGTAAAACTGAACAGGTAAGCCCCCAATCCATTAGTATCCAGCTGGGACTGCCTCCCAGTTCATCTTGTCGATATAAGTTAGTGTTGAGCTGGACTCAATTGTCACTGAGTAACAGTAGACTTTCTTGGTGTCAAGCAATGTTCGCATTCTTGCTGCTTTGTTCTGTGACTATTTAGACACCAGCCCCTGAAACCTGAGGAGATCCATTTCTTCAGCCTTAGCTGCTTCTGACATAGCTTCTCCAGCCAAGAGTTCACAGATACGTTAATTGATTTCGTAAAGCTTGCAGTGCCAACTGCTCCTCATCCTGAAGCTGACACAGTCAACACCAGCGTCAGATCCATCAGAGTTATTTCAAGGAAATACTGTGCCACTTTCTGGAAATTTTTCTTGAAGGACCTGGACATCGCTGGCCAGGCCGGCACGTATTGCCCGTCTCTAACTGCCCTTGAGAAGGTGGTGGTGAGCTGTCTTCTTGAACCGCTGCAGTGCATGTGCTGGAAGTAGACCCACATTCAAAGTTCAGATGCACAAATGAGAGAAAATGTGAGGGGCATCGAGACCTGACAACCCCGAAGGGATAGCGGATCTTTGATTTATATGCGTAACTCCAAATAGCTCAATGTCCAAACTCCGACATGGGTAGGACAACAGTTGGGGCTAGGGGGGATCCACTCTTATTGTCATCTTACTTGTCCTTTCTCACTTGCTTGCCCTTGAATTTTCTCAGAAGCAGGTCGGGGGGGGGGGGGGGGGGGGGGGGCGCGGGGGGTGGGATCGGACA
>NC_057747.1:3503035-3504501 GCF_004010195.1 Chiloscyllium plagiosum
CGCTAACAGAAATCCTTAAATATCCAACAAATGGCCAGTTTGAGGTCTCTTAAAGCTCTGGCTCTTCTCTGCTGGGATTTTACCCACAGTGGGAGACACCAACCCCAGATATCCAGCCTGCCCTGATGTGGCCAGGCAAGGTACTGGTGGTGTGCAGGGTGCAAACCTTTTGAGGTCCTATCAGAGACCAATCACTACCCTGTTCCCTCCTCATGCCAACTCCCATTCCCAATAATTAATTTCTTTCTCTACATCACTTCCTGAAGGTGAATACGTCCTTCATGCCCCTGTGTAAATATTACAGCATTCAGGATAATTTCATAATTATTTTCACTCCTTCTCCACTTGACTCTCTTAAACGCCCTTTGAAATCTATCTTTCTCTTCATCCCTGCAACTTGGGTTTCTTGGCTCTCTATCTATTCTTTTTTTCCTTGCTACCATAACGCTTCCTTCTGCAGGACCTCAAAGCTGGGGATTGAGGCAGAAACCCTCAACTCATTTAAAAGGAACCTACATCTGCATATGAAAATGCAAGACTGGTTTCTTACAATCACCAGTGACTGACCTCATCAATCCTCCTATCCTTTCTACCCTCAGTACTTGTCCTGCACAAAGGACCAATGCCTTGCCACTTGAGATCTCAATGAGACAGATGATTTTCCATGATAGATTTGGTGAGAATCTCACATTTATCCAACATGTATCCAGAGTTCCAGGCATGGAGATGATCTTTGTGGTCATGGACATTTGCCCACAAACCAACACAATATTCAAAACCTAATCTGAAAAGGCATCTGAAATCAGCGATGTCATCACACACTCCTGGAACAGGCAGGACCTGAACCCAGGCTTCCTGGGGGAAAGTAGGTACTGCAGATGCTGGAGATTAGAGTCGAGAGTGTAGTGCTGGAAAAGCACAGCAGGTCAGGCAGCATCCAAGGAGCAGGAGAATCGACGTTTCAAGCATAAGCTCTTCATCAGGATTCCTAATGAAGGGCTTCCGCCTGAAACGCCAATTCTCCTGCTCCTCGGATGCTGCCTGACCTGCTGTGCTTTTCCAGCAACACACTGTCAACCCATGCCTCCTGGCCCAGACATAGGGACACTACCACTGCACCACAAAGGCCTTCTCTCTTTACCATCTAAAAGTTAATGCTTAATATCTTACAGGGGACAATGCAATCAAATCAGGGAAGGTGGGGAGGGTGAGTAAGTAATAGTAGCAATGAGTAAAACAATTTGACAAAAAAACCCCAATGAACTGTGGATGCTGGAAATCAGAAACACAACCAGAAAAACTCAGCAGGGAGAAAGTCAGGACTGCAGATACTGGAGACCAGAGTTGAAAAGTGTGGTGCTGGAAAAGCGCAGCAGGCCAGGCAGCATCCGAGGAGCAGGAGAATTGACATTTTGGGCATAAGCCCTTTTTCAGGAATGAGGCTGGTGTGTGAAGCAGGCTGAGGT
>NC_057747.1:3504569-3512309 GCF_004010195.1 Chiloscyllium plagiosum
GGAAGATGAGGCGCTCTTCCTCCAGGCGTCGTGTGGCCAGGGTCTGGCGATGGAGGAGGCCAAGGACCTGCATGTCCTTGGCGGAGTGGGAGGGGGAGTTAAACTCAGCAGGTCTGGCAGCATGTGTGGAGAAGAAGCAGATTTAACATTACAGGTCTAGCGACCCTTCTCCAGAACCAATCTGTAAAACAATGTGATCTGTTCTTATTGTGAATATCAATCTCTATCCTAACAGACAACACCTTACATATCTTATTTTCAGTTTTCAATCATATTGGACTGAGAGTTACTGTGCTGGAAAGCAATGTAGGTCTTTTCAAAACATAACTGTAGAACTGTAACAGCACAGAAGAAAGCCACTCAGTCCATCCAGTACTGGCACTCAGAGAAACTCTCCCTGTAACCCAACACATTCTCCCTTTGTAACATTTTGAATGCTTTGATTGAAAGAAGACCACTTTAATTTCAAACATAATGTCTCTGTTTATTGAATATTGGACTCAACAAAAAATGAGCCTCCATTTTCATCCCAACTTTCAGTCCTCACAATATTGCCGAAAAATCTAATACTTGTAAAAGAAACATAAATATCGTCAATAGTACCCGAATCACACACTGGACTTGAAAATTGCTTTACGGTCAATGATTTATGTTTGAAATGCAGTCACTGTTATCTCAGCATCCAATTTACATGCAGTGAGGCTGAACAAACAGTAATAAGATGAATGTTCCTTTAATCTCTTTTGGTCTTGTTGATTAAGGGGTGAATTTTTGCCAGGATATCAGAAAAATCCTTCTTTTCCTTTGAACAGTGCCACAGAATCTTCTACATTCCCCTCATCAGCCAAACAGATCCTGAGTTTAACAGTTCACCTCAGAGAACAGTACATTCAACACTGGGATCATGTGACAACCATCAAGTTGTGATCACGTCCTGGTTGAGACATGAAAGAATCTGCAGCCCAGTGAATGTTGGCAGCAGCTTGTCCAAGTTGCCATTTACCTTTTAGAGGCTCCAGTAAAGCAAAAAATAGTCAAAAGGTCAAAACGCCAGAGTTCCTTGGGATAGGCTTGTCGGATCCAACTGAGGAGCACCAATATCTCATCAAAAAGTCTATTAACTTCAGTCATAGTTTACTAGACTATTCGACGGTGCCAGAGTTGCACAGAATCTGTTACAGCTCAGAAACTACCTCATTGGCGGAACCGGTCAAAGTCAGTGTTAATGCTCCACACAAGCCTCATTAGGAATGGGAGATCGTCAACCCCCTCAAGCCTCTTCCATCACTCAATTAGATCCTGCTGACCTATCCCTATATTCTGTTTACCTGCCTAGTATTTTTCTATTCATTCACGGGATGATGGCATCACTGGCCGTGTCAGCATTTTTTGCCCATCCCTAATTGCCCAGAGGAAAGATGAGAGTCAACCACATTATTGTGGGTCTGGAGTCACATGTAGGCTAGACCAGGAGAGAATGGCAGTTTCCTTCCCTAAAAGACATTAGTGAACCAGATGGGGTTTTCCAACAATCCAACAATGGATTCATCATCATCATTAGATTCTTAATTCCAGATATTTATTGAATTCAAATTCCATTATCTGCTGCAGCAGGATTCAAATCCGGGTCTCCAGAACATTACCTGGGTCTCTGTGCTTGACAACAGAGAAACAATTTGGAATCATTTCTGTATCTTTGTAGGTGAATAAACCAATATTCAACAAACAGAGACATTATGTTTGAAATTAAAGTGGTCTTCTTTCAATCAAAGCATTCAAAATGGGACTAGGCAACTGTTACAAAGGGAGAATGTGTTGGGTTACAGGGGGAGTTTCTCTGAGTGCCAGTATTGGATGGACTGAGTGGCTTTCTTCTGTGCTGTTACAATTCTACAGTTATGTTTTGAAAAGACCTACATTGCTTTCCAGCACAGTAACTCTCAGTCCAATATGATGGAAAACTGAAAATGAGATTTGTAAGGTGTTGTCGGTTAGGATAGAGATTGATATTCACAATAAGAACAGATCACATTGTTTTACAGATTGGCTCTGGAGAAGGGTCGCTGGACCTGTAATGTAGTAATCCAGTGATAATAAAGCTAGGCCATCGCCTCCCTTTAATCTTTAATTCCCTCATCTCGGAAAAATGTAAAACTCTCTCATTCTGTCTTATGTCACACCATCAACATATTATTCAAATCCTTTCTCCATCATCTACCTTTCCTCAGATCGTGACATAGAACATAGAACAATACAGCACGGAACAGGCCCTTCTGCCCACGATGTTGTGCCGAACATTTGTCCTGGCTTAAGCACCTATCCATGTGCCTATCCAATTGCCGCTTAAAGGTCACCAAAGATTCTGACTCTACCACTCCCACAGGCAGTGCATTCCATGCCCCCACCACTCTCTGGGTAAAGAACCCACCCCTGACATCTCCCCTATACCTTCCACCCTTCACCTTAAATTTATGTCCCCTTGTAACACTCTGTTGTACCCGGGGAAAAAGTTTCTAGTGACGGTACATTATTTAGAGAGCCTGACAGTTTCACCAATGGAATATTGTGGAAATGATTTGCAAACCACTTGTTGGTTACGTTTAAAAAGGTTTGCCCATTTTATACATGTTGCATTAAGTTTACGTAGAGCACGTCAACTTGCCAATTATGTCACAAGTCCAAACAAAACCCTCCAGATGTTTACTGCACAGTAAAGAAGAGTTCACATCTCATTCATTTTAAATAGGTTATGCTAATCTCTGCAACATAAAATCCACAAGATCAATAACTTCAATCACTTAATTGACAGTGAAAACATTTCATGATATTCTAGATAATATAGAAATAAAAAATGTAATTGTCAGTACTTTTGAGAACAATGGTGTTATTAATGTAGAATTCAAAATGCACTGTGTGTTAATGAGCACACCATTCCACCAGAGTTTCGTTTCTAACCTTATCAGATGAAAGACTGTCTTGAAGGAGATGAAAAACTCTTACCTACTAATTTTATTTCCATTTAAAATGCCTTCCCCATCACCCCACCAATACAACATAAGGCCAGCAACTGAGGACAGGTTGATGGATAACACTCAGATGGTAAGAGTCATGAGAGGCAGAGAATGAATATTAGAGAGGACACAAGGTCAAACATTTTTACCTGGAGCATTGTGGGCGCTTGGAATTGGTTGCTCAGTTTGGGAGTTGAGGCAAAAGCCCTCAACTCATTTAAAAGAAACCTGGATCTGCATCTGAAAATGTTGTCATCTGAGAGGCAACGGGTAAGGTCTGAAAATGCAGGATTAGAATGCTTGGTTCGGTTATTCAGCTGGCACAGCCAATGATGAGCTGAATGGCCTCATTCTCTGCCATAAGGTTTCTCTGATCCTGAGACAGAGAGTCACAGGGCTGTGTGGGTTCATTGTGTGTTGTGCCCAATTCTGACATAATTAATTCTGCATGTCAGTAAATTGAGTCCCGTGGTCATTCATAAATACAAAGGGTGACTCCCAAGTTAGAGTAGCTGACGCCATCGTTATATGTAATCAAGACTCTCAATGACAAGAAAAATATTGCCAGCTATGAAGTTTGGGACTGAGTTTTCTGCAACTGATGATGGGTCAGGACTGATGGTGAATGGCAATCCTAGGGACTTTATTGCCTCTGCGACTGAAGTCATCAACAACTTGAAGTCTGGAGCTATTGCTTAAAGTCCCATGAAAGGATGGATTAGAATAGTTAGATGGTTGTTTTTGACTGGCATGGATGCGATCAGCCAGAGGGTCTTTCTCTGTGCTGCAGATCTCTATGACTCTGTGAGAGATGGAGAGCAGTGAGCCAAAGATAGGAGATCCTTAAGGCAGTACATGGATCAATGACCAATGGATTATTATGCAGCGCATTGAGGAAACTGGACAGCCACTGGGACATAAAAAGGGTTGGTTGGTATATTCACCTACAAAGATACAGAAATGATTCCAAATTGTTTCTCTGTTGTCAGGCACATTAAGAAGGGCTCCACCAGTGAGTCACAAATCTAGTGTATCCTAGCAACCAGATCAATCCCATGATTTGGAATGAGAATGCTGTACAGCTGTTTGATGCCAACCAGCAGCAGTAGAGATCCATCTGCATGGACAAACTGACTGCACAGACAGAAGGTCTTAAAGAATTAGATAAATGATGATGGTGGAGCCCACACTTCATCACCCAGTTAACAGTAATGTGGAAGGCAGACAGAGTCTTCCAGTTGGCACTCTTGAAAGTTGCACTACATGACAGAGAAGAAAGGATCTTAGAATAGGGCCAGAAAACACCAATTCAAAATGGCAGCAAGAATAGGCCATTCAGCCCCTAATCCATCATTTGACAAAATTATGGCTGATCTGGTTGCCATCTCTTCTTTCTGGTCTACCACATCATACCTCCCTTATCACTGAAACATCGAAAATAGGAAGAGGAATAGGCCATTCAGCCTTCAAGCCAGCTCCACCATTCAAGACGATCATGGCTGATCTTCCGACTCAGTCGCCTTTCCCACTTTCTCCCCATACCCTTTGATCCCTTTAGCCCTGAGAAATATATCTACCTCCTTTGTGAAAATGCTTGATATTTCAGCCTCAACCGCTTTCTGTGGCAGAGAAACCCACATACTCACCAGTCTCTGGGTGAAAAGGTTTTCCTCATCCTAGTCCTAAATTGTCTACGCTATATCCTGAGAGTGTGACACCTGGATCTGGTCTTCCCAGTCATTGGGAACATTCATCCTTTACCCTGTTTAGTTTTATTAAAATGTTATAGATTTCTATGCAATTCCCTCTCATTCTTTAAACTCCAGTGAATACAGTCAAATCTCTTTTCACAGGTCAGTTCAACCGTCATACACAAAGAGTTTACCTAACTCTCTCTTAAAAATGTTCAAAGGTCTTATTTCCACTCGTTTCTAGGGAAAAGAATTTCACAGATAAACAAACTTATGAGTGAAAAAGAAAATTCTCTTCATCATCATCTAAAAGATTCTAAAACAAGGCAAACTGGGTCCAATATTGGGGCTTACAAACAGGCAGCAAAGGGTGATGGTGGAGAGTTGCTTTTGTGATTTGAGCCTGTGACCAGCAAGGTACCACAGAGACCGGTGCCGTGCGCTTGCTGTTTGCTATGTACATTGACGACTTGGATACAAATGTAGAAGGTATAATTAGTAACTTTGCAGATGACACAAAAATTGATGGTGCTGTTGATAGCCAGGAGAATGGGCCCAGGCTACAGACCAATTGTGATCAGCTGGTAAATTGGGCAAAGCAATGGCAGATGGAATTTATTCTTGATAAGCGTGAAGTGATACACTTTAGAGGTCTAATGAGGGAAGGGGTTACACAATGAATACAGGTCCCAAGGGAGTACTGAGGAATAAAGAGGTTTTGGTGTACAAGTCCATAGATTGTTGAAGGTGTCAACACAAGCAGCTAGGGTTGCAAAGAAGACATACAGAATGCTTGCCCCAATTAACTGGGGCATAGAATATAGGAACAGGGAAGTCTTGTTGCAACTTTATAAAACATTGGTTCAGTTAAAGATGGAATACTGTGTGCAGTTCTGGTTGCCACACTGTTGGAAGGGCGGGATTGCACTGGAGAGGGTGCAGAGGAGATTCACCAGGATGTTGTCTGGAATGAAAATTCTCAGTTATGAGGAGAGACTGGATAGGCTGGGCTTGTTTTCCTTGGATCAGAGAAGGCTGAGGAGCAATCTGATTAAGGTGCACAACATTATGAGAGGTATAGACAGAGCAGATCATGAGAATCTTTTCCCCATGGCAAACCTGCTTAAAATTGAAAATCGTGAGTTTAAAGTGTGCAGTAAGTAGTTTAGAGCAGAACTAAGGAAAACACGGAAGGTAGAAGCATAATATGCTCTGCCCAGGAGGCTGGTGGAGACATGTACTCCTGCAGGATTTAACAAGCATCTGGATGAGTGCTTAAAATGCCAGAATAGTGCAGGCTATGGAGAAAATGCAGGTAAATGAGATTAATACAGTAGGATGGTGTTTGTGGGTCAGCATAGAGATGGTGGGCTGAAGGGCCTGTTGCTATGCTGTATGACTCCATGACTATGAGAAGACTCTTTATTTTTAAAATGTATCCCCTAGTTTCAGTCCCTCCTACAAGGGGAAACATCCTTTCAGCATCCATTCTTTTAAGCCCTATAAGAATCCTCCAAGCTTTAATAAGATCACTTCTCAGTCTTATAAATTCGAATGAAAACAGGCACAACGTAGCTATCCTTTTATTATAACAAACCCTTCATCCCAGGAGTCAGAGCTTACTTTGAACAACTTTGACTGCAATTATATCCCTTTCCAAAATAAAGAGATTAAACTGTACAAGTATTTCAGATGATATACCAATGACCTGTACAACTGTAAGAAACCTTCTCTGTTTCTTTGTTCCATTCTTCTTGCAATAAAGCTCGAGTTACTGAGGGGAGGATAGGATTCTGTTTGAGTTATGCACACCTTCATATTTTCAATGCACAATGCATGGGATTCCTGATGGATGGTAAATTCAACCTGGATGCAATCCTGGACTGAGAAGAAGTGAATTGCATCTTTATCCTTTTTGTCTTTACTTCGATGTAAATCCAAGTGCAGATTTGTTATACACTATGAGATATATGACCAAATTAACTCCATTCCTGGTTAACACAGAACTTAGAACAGTACAGCACAGGAACAGGCCCTTCAGCCCACGATGTTGTGCCAAACATGATGCCAAACTAATCCCTTCTGCCTGGCCTTGATCCATACCCCTCCATTCCTTACATGTTCATGTGCTTAGTGGCAGTTATGATGTTGTGGGGATAATGGAGACGTGGCTTCAAGTGGACAGGGCCTGGGAAATGAATATTCAAGGCTATACGTGCTATCGTAAGGACAGACTGATGGGCAGAGGGGGTGGGGTGGCCCTGTTAGTAAGGAATGATACTCAGTCCCTTGTGCGGGAGGACTTAGAATCAGGGGATGTAGAGTCCGTATGGATAGAGCTGAGAAATTCTAAGGGTAGAAAGACCCTCATGGGAGTTATCTACATGCCCCCAAACAGTAGTCTGGATGTAGGGTGTAAGTTGAATAAGGAGCTGAAATTGGCCTGTCGCAAAGACATTACTACAGTTGTTATGGGAGATTTCAACATGCAGGTAGACTGGGAGAATCAGATTGGTAGTGAACCCCAAGAAAGGGAGTTTGTGGAGTGCCTCCGCCTACCCGGGGGGGGAAGGCAATTCTGGATCTGGTGTTGTGCAACGAACCGGATTTGATCAGGGACCTCGAAGTGAAAGAGCCATTAGGAGGTAGTGACCATAATACAATAAGCTATAATCTGCAATTTGAAAGGGAGAGGGTACAATCGGAAGAGACAATATTTCAGTTGAATAAAGGGAACTATGGAGCTATGAGGGAGGAGCTGGCCAAAGTTCAATGGTGCAATACCCGAGCAGGGATGACAGTGGAGGAACAATGGCAGGTATTTCTGGGTATAATGCAGAAGATGCCGGATCAGTTCATTCCAAAAAGGAAGAAAGATCCTAAGAGGAGGCAGGGGTGGCCATGCCTTACAAGGGAAGTTAAGAAACATATAAAGTCAAAAGAGAAAAAGTATAACATAGCTAAGATAAGTTGGAAAACTGAGGACTGGGAAGCTTTTAAAGAGCAACAGAGGATTACTAAGAAGGAAATACGCAGTG
>NC_057747.1:3512982-3536653 GCF_004010195.1 Chiloscyllium plagiosum
TGGTTATCCACTTTGGTGGCAAGAACAGGAAAGCAGATTACTACCGAAATGGAGTCAAGTTAGGTAAAGGGGCGGTACAGAAAGATCTGTGTGTTCTTGTACATCAGTCAATGAAAGCAAACATGCAAGTACAGCAGGCAGTGAAGAAAGCTAATAGCATGCTGGCCTTCATAACAAGAGGAATTGAGTATAGAAGCAAAGAGATTCTTCCGCAGCTGTACAGGGCCCTGGTGAGACCGTACCTGGAATATTGCGTGCAGTTTTGGTCTCCAAATTTGAGGAAAGACATTCTGGCTATTGAGGGAATGCAGCGTAGGTTCATGAGGTCAATTCCCGGAATGGCGGGACTATCTTACGCTGAAAGATTGGAGCGACTGGGCTTGTATATGCTTGAGTTTAGAAGGCTGAGAGGGGATCTGATTGAGACGTATAAGATTATTAAAGGATTGGACACTCTAGAGGCAGGAAGCATGTTTCCGCTGATGGGTGAGTCCCGAACCAGAGCACACAGTTTAAAAATAAGGGGTAGACCATTTAGAACAGAATTGAGGAGAAACTTCTTCATCCAAAGAGTGGTGGCTGTATGGAATGCTCTGCCCCAGAGGGCAGTGGAGGCCAAGTCTGTGGATACTTTCAAGAAAGAGTTGGATAGAGCTCTTAAGGATAGGGGAATCAAGGGTTATGGGGATAAGGCAGGAACAGGATACTGATTGAGGATGATCAGCCATGATCATAATGAATGATGATGCTGGCTCAAAGGGCAGAATGGCCTACTCGTGCACCTGTTGTCTATTGCCTATTATTCAAAAGTCCCTTGAACACCCCCTTTAAATCCATTGCATCTGCTCCCAGGATGACCAATTCCACTACAGAACATACCAGATGGCCTCCTTCTTCAAAGGCTGCAATTTCCCCTTCCACATGGTTGATGATTCCCTCCAGTGCATCTCATCCACTTCCTGTACCTCCGCCCTTGAACCCCACCCCTCCAACCGCAACAAGGACAGAATCCCCTTGGTCCTCACCTTCCCGCCCACCAACCTCCATATATATCATTCTCCAGCGTTTCTGCCACCTACAAACGGACCCCATCACCAGAGATATATTTCCTTCCCACCCCTTTCCACTTTCTGTAAAGACTATTCCCTCCACGACTGTCTTGTCAGGTCCACACCTCCCACCAAGCCAACCTCCCCTCCTGGCAGCTTCCCATGCCACCACAGGAATTGCAAAACGTGAACCACACATCCCTCCTCACCTCCGAATAAGGCCGCAAAGGAGCCTTCTACATCCATCAAAGTTTCACCTGCATTTCCTCACGTCATTTACTGTATCTGTTGCTCCCGATGCGTTCTCCTCTACATTGGGGAGACAGGACACCTACTCGTAGAGCGCTTCAGAGAACATCTCCGGGACCAATCGACCTCACTGCCCCGTGGCCAAACACTTCAACTTCCCCTCCCATTCCGCCAAGGACATGCAGGTCTTGGGCCTCCTTCATCGCCACACCCTAACCACTCAACGCCTGGAGGAAGAACGCCTCATCTTCCACCTCGGGACCATCCAACCACATGGCATCAATGTGGATTTCACCAGTTTCCTCATTTCCCATCCCCACCTTATCGCAGTACCAACTCCCAACCCGGCACTTCCCTCATGACCTATCCTACCTGTTCATCTTCCATCCCACCTATCTGCCACACCTCGGCTCACAACCCCATTTTTGATGAAGGGCTCTTTGCCCAAAACATCGATTTTCCTGCTCCTCGGATGCTGCCTGACCTGTTGTGCTTTTCCAGCACCACACTCTTGACTCATATCTGCTTCCACCACCATTCTTGGCAGTGCATTTCAGACTCTTACCACTGTCTGCATAAAAAACCTATCCCTCACATCCCCTTTGAACTTTTCCCCTTCTCATCTTAAATGCATGTCCCTACTATTAGACATTTCAACTCTGGGAAAAAGATTCTGACTGTCAATGCTCTCTATGCATCATATAATTTTATCGACTTCTATCAAGTCTCCCCTCAGCCTCCACCATGTCAGAGAAAACAACCCGAATTTTTCTAGACTCTCTTCATAGCTCATGCGTGATGTGTGTATGTATTTGTGTTGCGCGTGTGTGAGCGTGTACATGTGCGTGTCAATGTGTGAGACTGAGAGAGACAGCAGCATGTAGGGATAGGTCTGGTCCATAATACCCTGTCTACGAGAACTCTGAAAGAAGGGTCAAGGTTGTGGCAGTCATTTATCTTTGCCAAAATCTCTCATGTGAAGCAATTTTGGTAATTTATAAGCCCATGCATGATAAGGGGTCTCCACAGCTTGAACACCTGAATTGCCAATAGACTGCTGATGGAATTGTCACTGCATGGTGAGGGAGGGTACCATGTGTTCTTGCCATGTTGCCATAGGAAGGTGATAATAGGTGCACAGTGAATTGTAATTTCCCATTATCCTATGATCCATAGGTAACTCCTTCCCATGGATGTGGGATCTCTCTGGAGCTGAGTGAAGTGATGAAGAATTTCAGAAATAAGTCAATCCATCGTGGAGGAAGGCCTGTCAAGGTCTACTCCGAGGAATATTCACAGAAAGGCAAGTGGAAATCTTAGCTTCTCAAAGTAAATGCAGGAAAGAGGAGCTAAGGATTATCAGATCAGAAATGATCTCACTGAATGGCACAGCAGATCTGATGGGCTGAATGGCCTACTTCTGGTCCTATGACAACAAGGCCTTCTGCTCTTCTGTCCTTTGTTTTTGAATCAGTTACATCTTCATGTCTGTGAATGGTAGATCTTTGTTAAGCATCATAGAATATGAACAATTCCAACATTTAAAAGGCATCTGGATGGGTATATGAATATGAGGGGTTTGGAGGGATATGGGCCAGGTGCTGGCAGGTGGGACTAGATTGGGTTGGGCGCTCTGGTAGGCATGGACGAGTTGGACCGCAGGGTCTGTTTCCATGCTGTACATCTCTATGACTCTATGAAGCAAAGGTGGCAAAATAAAGCTGAGGTATCGATCAGCTAAGGACAGCATTGAAATAATCTCAAGGGACTGAGTACCTCACTGCTCCTCCTAAGCAGCTCAGGGGAGGGGGAGGGGGTGTGGGTGGTGGTGGTTGGGAGGGGTGTGGGGGGTGCTGCTGAATGGCATTCTTCTGTTTTGACGGTTCTAATGATTAAGCAGTCATGGGAAATCTCAGATGAGAGTTCTGCAGCTCCTTGATTTTGCATGGATTCAGTGCAACCTGCGCAATGCACAATACCTGACAGACTATACTGTGGAAAGCTGAATGCTGACGGGCTGGGCTGCATGAATCAGACACAGGTTCCAAAGACACTTTTCAGTGATTTCGTGTCTGGAATGCTTGCAAAAATGTGACGAGAAAATCTCGATTTTACACTCACCAGCATATGTTGTTTGCAGAGGAGCAAATGAGGGAAGACAGGAAGAAGAGGAAAAGTTGTCCAAATACCAAAAGAGGGCACAAGCGAAAAGAACAGGAAGATAAAATTAAAGGAAAATCCCTCTGCTAGTTAGTCAGTGACCACCTGGTGAGAGTGGAGTCCATGAATGAGAAGCCTAGATGAGAAGCACCTGAACAACAAAGGAAGAAATAATCCTTTCTTTTCGGTTCTGGCCTAACCAGTTAGTCAAATCGTCAATCCACATATTTATAAGATAAGGCATTGCTTTGTTACGTAGCTGCACCATATCATTTCAGACTTCAAACAGTCCCCTTTATGACAGAGTGCATTTACTGTCGCTTTTCTGATGGTTTGCGTCTAATTATGTGAATTTTAATAAAGCACTCTCATATTAACCTGACACTGACAACTGGACATTATTGAGTTTAACTCTTTGTCCGTCAGTTGTTCTTGTATCTTTGTGGTTCACTTATAATGTCATGGCCAGTTCATCTGCAGGAAGCCAGATTACTGCCAGTGTTACAGTCAGTCGAGCTGCAGTGTGCTATGCAGTTGAGAAGTCATTGCAGGCTGCAAAAGGAAACCATCCAGGGTGCACAACTGCGAATGTGATTCCTTGTTTATCCTGAGTTAGCTGATATTAGACAAAGCAGGGCAGAGGCAGAACAATTTAGCCTCTAAGCCCTGTGGCCACCCCTTTCTCAGTCACTCTTCCGTAATTTTTTGTGTGCAATAGATGCTGATTAAGCGCAAGAGGTGGCTCAGAGTGATGCTGGATGTGAACAATTGTGGATATGTAATCTGTAATATTGCACTTTTTGAAGTGATGGGGAGAGAATTACCTCCTGAAATGAATCTCTTTGGAGCTCCTTGTTTGGAATCAAGAACGATTTGCAATGGTGAGGGCAAGAAAATGCTGCACAGCTACTTTTTTAAAAGTAGTTGCAATATTAGAAAAGCACAGCCAATTTGCACACAGTATATTCCCACAAATCGTCATCTGACTTCAAACAATCTATGATCGTGGGGACTGGGATTAGACAGAAGGGTGCCATAATGATGAAGAGTTTCTGCCTGTGGGTCACAGGGTGCCTGAATAAGAAAGCACCCCTTCCCCAAGTCAACTAGGTGGGCACCAATGAGGGACGGCAGAGGGTGGAGGACCCACTGTCTTGCACTGCTGCTGTGTCATTTTACCACAGTGGAAAATGTGGAGGTCAGCCTTCCAGTCCATTGAGGTGATTAACCAATCACTTTTCAGCCTTTTCCCACAGCTTCTGGCTATTTGGCAGTGGGGGGGCCACTCCTGCCTCAATGGGAGACCACATCGGGAGCCCCGGTAGCTTCCTGGAGGCCTTATGGGAGAGTTTCCTTCTTATTCAGACACCATGTGTCCCTTGGGGGCTGCTCCTCAGCAATAACCAATGTTGCCCTCATCACAGTGCCACCCCACTGTGTACCCTCCATTCTGACCACTCCCCCTCCAGTACGCCCAGATCACACACACAGTTGGTAGAGTGGAGATATCCCTGTAGCAACCTCCATTCCCAGTTGCGAATGATTGCTGGATTCCTTAAAGTGACAGTAGTCCCGGCGGTAACTGTTTCATTGCCTGACCCAGGTAAATTGCAGGTGGAGATCCCACGGTATGCCAAGGTGGGATCACCCCCTCCAGCTCTGGCCTGCTGCCAGAAACCACACTGCAACTGCAAATTTCAGCTCACAGTTTGCCAGCTAGCTATTATCTTCAAGGGCGTACTGCAACTGAGCCCAATTTTGTCCTCCTTTACTAGGATAGCATGATGGCTCAGTGGTTAGCACTACTGCCTCCCGGGATCTGGGTTCGATTCCACCCTCAGGCGACTGTCTGTGTTGAGTTTGCACATTCCCCCCACATATGTGTGGGTTTGCTCCGGTTTCCTCCCTCAGCCCAAAGATTTGTAGGTTAGGTGGTTTGGCCATGGGAAGTTGAGTGTGTGGGTCTCAGTGGGATGTTCTTCAAAGGGTTGGTGTAGACTTGATGAGCTGAATGGTCTGCTTCCACAGTGCAGTGATTCAATATGTATGAAGTTAAAAATCTCACAACACCAGGTTATAGTCCAACATTTTGAAGCACTTGGTTGTGTCGCAACCACCTGATGAAGGAGCAGCACTCCAAAAGCTAGTGCTTCCAACTAAACCTGTTGGACTGTAACCTAGTGTCGTGTTATTTTTGACTTTGTACACCCCAGTCCAACACTGGCGCCTCCAAATCATGAATATGTATACTCCCCATGCTACAAACAAGAGTGATCCCTTTAATGTGACTCTCCCACAGGACACGGAAGCTTGCAACCTCCACTTTGGCTGAAGGCACCTGATTTATTCTTTCCTGGTCTCTATGACTGAACCCACATTTTTATCCTCCATTATGCATGATGGGGTGAAGTAATCAGTTTGCTCCAATAATAGATTGTGTGAAAAGCAGAGTAGTTCTTGTTTACAAGCCCTATTAGACACACACCTTACTGATCCTGAATGAACTGGGGCAGTTTGCTATTGAAACAACTGTACCATTGTTTATCAATACCTGAGTGTGAAAAAATGAAGTGGTTCTGTTCTTCTTCATCTGAAAGAATCATTTTACACAGAAAAGCTCACCCAAGTACCTCTGAATTTATCCATGAATTCATTGAGGCACCCATTTCCATTCATCTAACTGTCAACACACCCACGCACCCACCTAACCATTTATTAATCCACCCAATATTCTATCTTGTCACAATCCATCCATAATCAATCTCAAATTATGCATCAAAACATTGGTGCATAAAACATTGGTGCAAAACATCAGCTCTCAATCCTTCACTTCACCTGGGCCAGCATTTGTTAATGATCCCTGATTTCCATGGAGGGGGCTATGATCAGTTGAGTTCTTGAAGCAGCAGGTCTAGGGGTGTAGAGACAACTACAGGTAGTGCAGTTAGAGAGGAAACTCCAGGTTTTTGACCCAGAGACAGTGAAGGAATGGCAGTATTTTCCAAGTCAGGATAACAGGTGGCTTGGAGGGAGTGTAGAGATGGTGGTGTTCCTATGTATGAGCTTGTGGGTTGAAAGGTGCCATCAAAGGAGTACTAGTGAGTTGGTGCAGGGTACCTTGTAGATGGTACACACTACAGATCATTGGTGAAGGGTGCTCATGATTAATATGGTAGAGAGGGTGTCAATCAATCCTGTTTTTTTGTGGATGGTGTTGAACCTATCAGAGAGGTAAAAACAATGACTGCAGATGCTGGAAACCAGATTCTGGATTAGTGGTGCTGGAAGAGCACAGCAGTTCAGGCAGCATCCAAGGAGCAGGCAAAAGCCCTTCATCAGGAATAAAAGCCTGTTATTCCTGATTTTATTCCTGATGAAGGGCTTTTGCCCGAATCGTCGATTTCGCTGCTCCTTGGATGCTGCCTGAACTGCTGTGCTCTTCCAGCACCACTAATCCAGAATCCTTGAACCTATCAGATACCTATCCTTTTACTCACCAGACCATTTCCTACCAACAAGGTGAACATTTTTGTGGTCATGGTACTAGACTAGCTATCCTCAAACTTTGGCCAAAACTCTGGCATTATGGGTTCAAATGCCACCAAGGCATTTGTTGGAACTTAAATTGAATTAATAAGATCTGGAATTAGAAACCGGTCTAATTGATAGCGATCTTGAAACTATCATAAATAGTCATAAAAAACAATCTAAGTCACTGATCTTCTTCAGGACCAGACATTGGCCATCCGTCCCGGGTCTGGCCTACATGTCACTTCAGACCCACAGCAATGTGGTTGACTCTGAACTGCCCTCTGAAATACCCCACGTAAATCATTCAGTTCAAAGATAATTCTTTGTAGGTGGGTAATAAATACTGGCTTCATCTCTGGCAATGCCCACTTTACATGAGTAAATAAAGAAAAGCAATTTCCCACCTTATAATTTATTCATTCATGCATTCACTATCTACTCATTCACCTTTCAACCTACCCGCCCACTCATTCACCTACCTTGCTTCTGATTCCCTACAGTGTGGAAACAGGCCATTTGGCTCAACAAATGCACACCGACCCTCCAATCAGGAGGGTAACCCACCCAGACCCATTTCCCTCTGACTAATGCACGTAACACTATGGGCAATTTGGCATGGCCAATTCACCTAACCTGCACATCTTTGGACTGTGGGAGGAAACCCACACAAACACAGGGAGAATGTGCAAACTCCACACAGACAGTCACCCGAGGCTAGAATCAAATCCAAGTCTCTGGCGCTGTGAGGCTGCAGTGCTTAACCACTCTTAATGTATCTAGCCAACTATTTCACTAGCTATTACAAGTAAAGCCATAAATGCATTCATCCAACTCTATATTTTTAAATCCATTTCCCCATCTATCCATCCAACACCTATCATTCCATCATTTAAGATAGAAGCAAGATAAGGTGGATACAGGAAAATTGAAATAAAAGCAGGAAGTGCTGGAGAAACTCAGCAAGTCTGGTGGTATCTGTGGAGAGATAAACAGAGTTAAAATTTTGAGTCCAGATTAATGATTCTTCAGAATAGTTAATTCCGTTCCTTCTCACATCGACTCGATTGTTGAGTGATCATCTATTATGATCCATCCAACTTAATTAGCATCTGAAAGTCATCTAAAATCATGAATGTATGTGGAATCCTTCATGAACTGAGAGATGGTCTTTTAATCCCTGCCTTCTATCCCTTTAAATTAGGAAAAATAAAGTTCTGAACTAGTCCGGTGGCAGTTCCATGAAAACACCAATGAATTCTCATCAAAGATCTGGCTGTCCTCAGAGTGCAGCTGAATAGGTTGGGACTGTTTTCCCTGGAGTGTCAGAGGTTGAGAGATGACCTTACGAAGGTTTATAAAATCATGAGTGGCATAAATAGGGTGAATAGGCAATTCTTTTACCCAAGGCTTGGGAGTCTAAAACTAGAGGGCATAGGTTTAAGGGGAGAGGGGAAATATATAAGATGGACCCAAGGGGAAACATTTTCACACAGAGGGTGGTGCGTATATGGGATGAGCTGCCAGAGGAAGTGGTGGAGGCTGGTACAACTACAACATTTAAAATGCATCTGGATGGGTACATGAATAGGAAGGGTTTAGAGGGATATGGGCCAAATGCTGGCAAATGGGGCTAGATTAATTTAGGATATCTGGTCAGCATGGTTGAGTTGGAGTGAAGAGTCTGTTTCCATGCTGTACAACTCTATGACTCCATAACTGCCTAAGTATCTTTAACCCATTTTTAGCCATGTTTCACTAGCCTGGGTGTTCTGGAACCTGAAGTATGAAAGGATTTGAGTCACATTTAAACTTTGCTGGCACAAATCATGTTGAAGTAAATGCAACAGTGAGTGAGTGACGAAGGAGAAGTCAGTCCATCTGTCACAACAACAACACTTGAAATCAAGGTGACAATGCACCTTTGAATGTTCCCTGTTCCCCAAATGCAAATGCTTTTTCCCCGCACTCTCTATTTTCTGCCCTTTTTACTAAGATGGCAGATGAGCTAGCCACCTTACCTGTCACAACAGGATAGCTCTGGGGTCCTGAAACGTTGGTCCCAAGGTCAGGAGTGGCTGCGGCTGAGAGGCTGCTTTTGACATCTTCCAATCCAGAGGCCAGGGCAGAGAGGGAATACTCATTAGCCTGAGAAAAACACAAACATGGTATAATGAAGAGAGTTTGGTTTGGATTTCCTTGTAAGTCACTTGCATCACATTTCATAATTTTATAATACTTCGGTTATTTTTTATTTAACTTTGTTTTTCTAATCAATCAGTTCAGAGACGTTACTACACACCTCTGGAGCAGGTGGGACTTGAACCCTCATAACCATCGAACCGCCCCATAAAAATAACAGAAGCTTCATCTTTATTTTTCCCAGAGTACACAGCTGGAAAATGACACTCCTTTTACATCCCATCAATGTGACTTAACAGAGAATCTAAGAGTGAGACACAAACAACAAAGAACTGGGGCAGAGACACAGAAAGTGACTGAAATTTCGAATGAGGTTTAGAGTGTAATATGTATCTAAGAATGAAATGCAGAGAATAACTGACCCTGGGAAGGAAACACAGGGAACAACAGAGGCTTGGAGTCAGTTACAGAAAATTATTAACAGTGACCTACAAGAATATGCAGTAATTTGAATAAGGAATAGGAATGGGAATAGGCCACTCGATCCCTTGAATCTGCTCTACAAAGTGATAAGATCACAGTTGACCTGATAACTCCACATTTCTACCTATTTCTGATAGATTCAGGATAAGCAAACAGGTGTATCTGCCACTCCTTAAATATATTCAAAGATTCTATTTCCATTGACTTTTGAGGAATAAGAGTTTAGAAGTCTCACAACCCATGGAAGTAATAAGACTGGCAATAAGAGACTGAATATTGCTGGAACAGCAAATATTTACTTATTCTTCAAGAGAATAGATGTTTTATATCTACTAAAACAGGGAGCATCACTCCCAAAGAGATTTTACCTCTAAAAGTACCACACTCCCTCAATACTTAACCAGAGTGTCAGCCAGGAATTTGGGTTCAAGATGCTGGACTGGGCCTTGAACCTCGGGAAGAAAGAGTTTGAGGTTTGAGTATCACTGGCATGTCACAGCAGCTGCCTTTATTGCTCACAGTAATGTTAAAATGGGATCTCAAAGAACAGCAAGTATCGGGTTGGCTTTAGTCTATCAGGTGAAGTGTTCATTTCAAATTCATTTGCTATAGAGTGGGAGGTCACAGATGAATCAAACACAAAATGAGGTGGAGGGGTCATCTCTGGAACCTGAGCTCAAATCCAGGTGACAGTAATGGGCAAAATGTCTTTGCTGCCTGACAGGTTTCTAAATGTGCAGCCTCAAGCCAACAAAAAATCTTCAATGGCTTGGAGACAGTATGGTCTCCTGACAAAGGGTTCTGACCCATAACATTGACTTTCCTGCTCCTCCAATGCTGTCAGACCTGCTGTGTTTCTCCAGCTCCACATGTAAAGAATCTTCACTGATGACTATCAAAAGCAGAGCCAATTCCTCAGTCCAAAAGAGATAGTGGAGTCCTCCAGAAATTGAAATGGATTTAATTTTCAGTCCTTTACCTCCAACTTAAGATGACACTGACTTGAAAAGTTAATCTGTCCCCTTCTAAACTGATTACCATATTCCAGAAATTATTTCACAAAGTCTCAAACAGCGAGGCCTCTGCTGGAGTGAGTTCTGTTATGCACGTTCAACTGTCACCCAGAAACTCAGGAGTTCAGGTTGACATGGCCCCTTGAAGTGGAGAAGATGTGGGTGGCATGGTGGCACAGTGGTTAGCACTGCTGCCTCACAGCGCCAGAGACCCGGGTTCAGTTCCTGCCTCAGGCGACTGACTGTGTGGAGTTTGCACATTCTCCCCGGTTTGCGTGGGTTTCCTCCGGGTGCTCCGGTTTCCTCCCACAATCCAAAGATGTGCACGTCAGGTGAAGTGGCCATGCTAAATTGCCCGTAGTGTTAGGTAAGGGGTAAATGTAGAGGTATGGGTGGGTTACGCTTTGGCGGGTTGGTGTGGACTTGTTGGGCCGAAGGGCCTGTTTCCACACTGTAGGTAATCTAAAGATCCATTTATGGCTTGGCTCACTGGAATTACAAGGTCAACATTGCTGGGTCCACTGTTTGTCATCATTTATATAAATGGTTTGGATGTGAATATAGAACATATGGTTAGTAAGTTTGCAGATGATACCAAAATAGGTTCTGTAGTGGACAGTGAAGATTATCTCAGAGTACAATGGGACCTTGATCAGGTGAGCCAATGGGCTGAGGTGCGGCAGATGGAGTTTAATTTGGATAAATGTGAAGTGTTGCATTTGGTAAGATAAACCAGGGCAGAGCTTCTACCATTAATGGTAGGGCCCTCGTAAATGCTGCCAAACAAAGAGACCTAGGGAGTGCAAGTGCACAGTTTCTTGAAAGTGGAGTTGCAAGTAGATAGGGTAGTAAAGAAGGAGTTTCACACGCTTATCTTCATTGGTCTGGACACTAAGTATAGGACATTGGTGAGGCCACCTTTGGAATATTGTTTACAATTTTGGTCACCCTTCTATATGAAAGATGCTGTTAAACTTGAGAGAGTACAGAAAAGATTTACAAGAATCTAGACTAGAGGGTTTCAGCTATAGGGAGAGACTGAATAGGCTGGGACTGTTTTCTCTAGAGCGTCAGAGACTGACGGGGTGACCTTACAGAGGTTTATAAAATCATGACGGGCTTGGATAGTCAAGATCTTTTTCCTTGGGTGAGGGAGTCTAAAACAAGGGGACAGAGGTTTAAGGTGAGAGGGGAAAGATTTACAAGGGACCTAAGGGGCAACTGTTTCACACAGAGTGTGGTGCATGTATGGAACAAGCTGCCAGAGGAAGTGGTGGAGGCTGGTAAAACTACAACATTTAACAGGCACCTGGATGGTATATGAATAGGAAGGGCTTAGCAGGATACAGGTCAAAGTTGGCAAATGGGACGAGGTCAGATTGGGATCTCTGGTTGGTGCAGGTGAGTTGGAACAAAGGGTCTGTTTCCATGCTATAGGACTGTGTGGCGCTATGACTCTGTCCGAAGGTAGCCTCTTCCATTCTTTTCTCTCTATCTTTCCTTTGCTATTGACTTATGTCCTCTCCAGTCTCCAAAGTTTCATGGCCAATTTGGTCCCCAATAGACTGACAGTGAGGTGATCCCCTAAAGCAGTATTACCACCCAACCCTGTCATAATAATCCTGGATATGAGTACAGAATTCATGAGTGATTCAAAAGAAAACTTCAAACACCAACACTGAGAATCAAGTGATATATGGGACAAAGGAAGAGGAAGGATCGGGAGAAAAAGTGTAAAACCAAAGGGTGATCAGAGAACATCAAAAACAGGTGGAGAACCAAAGGAGACTGAAGAGCAGAAATAAGGAAGTGTTAGAGGGAAGATACATAAAAATATCTGCAGTGTCATTGCACATTTTGTAATGATCCTCAAGTGGTGTGCTACCCCAAGTGACCATGTCGTGATAGGCCTCTTGCTGACCTTGCCTTGTCTCAATCAACAACATCTAACCCCTGATTTTCTCCTTCAACTGTCGCCCAGATGCTGGAATGCTCTCTTCTTAATGGCATTCAACTGCATAACAGTAATTCCCCAAAGCAAGGCTGGCTCTGAGAAGGGATAACATTGCGTACTGGAGTGTGGGGCGATGACTCATTGAATTTAAAAGCACGTCAGACTACATCAAGCGTCCATCCAGATGAACAGTTACATCTCAAAGCTACTTTTACGAAGACCAACAAGCCAATTGTCCTCATGAATATTACATTAGATTGAGACTGATTCGCTTTTGCCTCCGCATTCCAGACACATGGCTTTCTTTTTTCTCCACGTGCTCTTGTTCTCTCTCTAACTCGCTCTTTCAGTCTCCATGGCGGAGATTGCAAGTCATTTCCAATTCGTTGTGGTATTGATCTTTCACTGGGAATCAGTTTTCTAATTAGCTGCAAATTAGGCTTTCTACTGGGGGTAAGGCCTGTCCCTCTGATTTATCACTGGAGTAATTCAGTGCGATTGGAGGGAAATTAAAATGAACTCAATTAAGCAACTGGTTTGCTTTATGGGCTCGGATGGAGTTTCAGACGAAAAATTAATAGACTCTTGTTGTTTAATAGTCTAATGAAAGTAAATAAAGGTTATCCATTGTAATAAGGCAGCAGCTATAAAAAGTTGTATACGGCCACAGCCCTCATTTATGATGCTGGAGATTCATAGTGACATTCCAATGTAATTTCTTTTGCATTAAGACAAACATTGTCCACATGGGGCTTCACTTCAAAGGGGCAGTGTGTATTGTCAAAGCACCTCCTGCAAAATCCACTCGGCCAGACAGATTCTCTGAGTTACAATTCCCTCCTTTGAATACTGTGTATTCATTCAAGACACAATATCTGATCTATATGTGTGTGTACTGTACTTAGCTATTACTTTGTCAGGTCAAAGGTCAACATCAGAGATCTGCTTTTCCAAACGGTGATGAAAGCTTTTTAACAGAAATGCTATTCTCATAAATTTTCTGATTTTATTATACAAGCCCTAACATAGGGACAAAGACTCTGCCTATTTAGTCACAGGTAAGTTCTGGTTCCCACTTTTCTGATCCTGATTATGATCAGAACTGTGAGATAAATCCAGGTGCCCCTGTAGTGAGAAGGAGAAATTGAGTCAGGATTTCTTGGTTCTCCAGGGATTCAGCATTGGAAAATGGCAGGATCAGCCATCTGTTTCAGAATGCACAGTTACCATTGTCAGAGAAACCTGGCCACAGAGTCAAATACTTCACAATTCAAGACACAAAGGGGCCTTGCCACAACTTAAAAAATCAAAGACTTTAGCAAAGGGTAAGAGGAGAGACAATATGTGTCAATGAACTGCTGGGAAATATTCTGTTAAACCTTTAACTTTCCACAATGTTTCATCCCTTGACATCTCCCAGGAAAGTCAGGTACACTATTCTCATAATGAACTCTCACCATAAAACCTCTCAACATCTACTTTCTTACTATAAACACGCATGGATCACTAAAATGGGTGGAGGACTCTAGGCGCATTTATACTGGGTCTGTTCACAGTAATAAAGGCAACACATAAAACTAAGACTACATGTGAATTATGATTGTGGCAAGTAAGCCTGCAAACATGTTACTGACTAGCTGCATGTCTCAGCAAGTGACCAACGTTTGTATGAAGTTAGCTCTGATCAGCCTGACAAATCCCTGATCATAATGGATGCCCGTTCTTGATTGTCAGGTGCTGGCGGATTCAACAGATCATAATGAACTCAGACAAGTCAACACTGGTGAGTACAGAGAGGCTACTCCAGAGTAGACAAGCAGCAGAGCCATTTCTATAGAACACCAATCACTGCCTCAAAGATGTCTCTTCATGGTAGCACGATCCTCCTATCACCTGTAGTTGAGTTGTGGAGATGAGTCAAGGGCCAGGTATGGAGTGAATAATCCTTGTGTCCCTGCAGTCACTTGGTGGTTTTCATAGAATCCCTACAGTGCAGAAACGGGTCATTCAGCCCATTGAGTTCTTGTAATCTCTCCGAAGAGTATTCCACCCAGACTCACCCCATTCCTGTGGGCCTGCATTTCTCATGGCTAGTCCACCTAAGCCTGCACATCCCTGGACACTAGAGGCAATCTGACATGGCCAATCCACCTAGCCTTCACATCTTTGGACTATGGGAGGAAACCAGAGTACCCAGAGGAAATCCACGCAGCCACAGGGAGAATATGCAAATTCCACACAGACAGTTGCCTGAGGCTGGAATTGAGCCTGGCTTCCTTGCGCTGTGAAGCAGCAGTGCTAACTGAGCCATCAATGAACAGTTGATGGAACAACAAGGGAATGGATGCAGAACTAATGAGACATAGACTTATAGAGTCATAGACCTGTACAGCACAGAAATAGACCCTTCAGTCCAACTCATCCATTGGGTTGGGTGGTAGTACTGCTTTAGTGGATTAGCTTACTGTCGGTCGATTGGGAATCGAATTGGCCATGAAACTCTGGAGACTGGAGAGGAGATAGGTTAATAGCAAAGGAAAGAGGAAGAGAGAAAATGGAAGAGTCCTATAGCATGGAAACAGACCCTTTGGTCCAACTCATCTGCATCAACCAAACATCCCAATCTGACCTAGTCCCATTTGCCAGCATTTGCCTCATATCCCTCTAACCCTACCAATTCATATACCCATCCAGATGCCTTTTAAATGTTGCAATTGCACCAGCCTCCACCACTCCCTCTGGCAGCTCATTTCATAAACACACCATCTTTGTGTGAAAAAGTTTCCCCTTAGGTCCTTTTTAAATCTTTCCCCCTCACCTCAAATCTATGTCCTCTAGTTTTGGACTCATCCGGGGAAAAAAAACCTTGTCTATTCACCCTATCCATACCCCTCATGATTTTATAAACATCTATAATGTCACTTCCCAGTCTATTCAATCTCTCCCCACAGCTCAAACTCTCCAATCCTTGCAACATCCTTGTAAATCTTTTATGAACCCTTTCAAGTTTCACAACACCTGACATCTGCCGAGACAGCAGGCATTCCCCAGCAAGCTGCATTGACGGTCGTGGTTTTCCAACTGCTCCTTCATGTCCAGTGAGCGCTCATCTCACCATTAAGATTAGGCTTTCAAAACGCCACAAGGGTTTACCTGATGGCACCTTGTACACTCAGGAAACCCATATCCAGGGCATGTGTGCATTCCGTCTGCTTCAGTGCATTCAGAGAGAACACAATGAACGCTCCTCTGCTGCTCTTTTATCTCTCTGATATCACAATAAATGACAAACTAGAATATCTTGGTTGTTGACGAATACACAAGGGAAGATTGGCAGGAGAGGAGTAAAAACCCATCTGGTTCACTAACAGCCTTCAGCAAGAATATGTGCCATTATTACCTGGTTTGGTGTACATGAGAATCCAGATCCACAAAAACATGGTTCAATCTTCGCTGCTCTCTGAAATGGCATCGCATGTCACTTCTTTTAAGAGTAATTTTGGATGGGCAACTGAAGCTGGCCATGCTCAAGAAGTGTCATAGAATCACAGAACCATTGAACCCCTGCAACGTGGAAGCAGGCTACTTGCCCATCGAGTTCACACCCACCCCAATATCCTATCCTTGGAATCCTGCATTTCCCATGGTTAACCCAACTAACCAGCACATCCCTGGTCAATATGGGCAATTTAGCCTGGCTAATGCACCTAACCTGCTTGGAATCTGGGAGGAAACAAGAGTACGCAGAGGAAACCCATGTAGACATGAGGACAATGTGCAAACTCAGCACAGACAGTCACCCAAAGGTGGAAATGAACCAAGAATAAATAAATAAGAACTCTCCCCGTGATATTCAATTTTTTTGCCATTTCTGAATAATAAAGCCTGTCCACTATCTACAAGGTACAAGTCAGGATTGCGATGAATAGTAGTCTCCATTTGTTTAGATGAGTGCAGCTCCAACAACACTCAAAAGCAGACTTTAAAAAGCAGTTCTCATTTGATCAGCACCTCATCAGCACCCCAGCTTCAATATTCACTCCCTCTATAACCAATGCATAGTTACAGCAGTGTGCATGGTCTAAAATACATGCCATAGCAATTTGCCATGCAACCTCAGCATCTAAATCTGCAACCTCAGCATCTAAGAAGAACAAGATCAGCAGATACATGAACACCACCACTTCCAAGCCCCACACCCTCCTAACCTGGAAATATATCATTGTTCCTTCCCTGTCACTGGGTCAAAACCCTAGAGCTGTCTTCTTAGCAGCACTGTGGATGTAACTGGACCAGGAGGATGGCAATGATTCAAGAAGACAGCATACCATCACCTTCACAAGGGCGATGAGACACAGGCAATGAATGTTGGCCCAGACAGCAATGTCCATTCCCCATGAGAGACTAAAAACAAACAACTGATCAGTAAATAACCTGCATGCTTTTGCCGGTCGGTTTTCGTTGTGCTGGAAGGGTTTCTTCCTGCTTCTGAACACTTGTGTCTATGTAGGAAGGAGTGTTACCTAGAGAAGTGAAGTCCTCTAGAATTGAATCAGTGTTAGGCACTGTTTGCTGTGACAATTAACCCATTCTGCATGGATCCAAATGTCCTCACCAAGTTAAATTTGGCAATGACAATATGAGAAGTGAATACAAGTGGTCCAGATGTTTATTTCTAAAATGGCATCCAGAGCACCAAAACTGTTGATGATGTAAACTCTCTCACTATAAACTATCTCAGTTTAAAACCATCACTATAAACTCTAAATACAAATTCCCTCATTATAGACTATTTTACTGTGACTTTTCTCAGTGTAAATTCATTTGGAACAGCTCTCTCACTGTCATCTCTCTCAATACAAGCTTTCTACATATAAATTTTTATTATAAAAGTGATTAATCACCATAAGCTCATTAAAGCCTCAAACATCATAAACTAAATACAAATTCAATCACTATAAACTTATTTCCTATAAGTTCTTTCCCTATAAACTCTCACTGTAAACTTGGTGAAAATAAACTCAATCATTAAAAGCTCAAAATAAACAAAAATCTTTCAAAATATATGCTCACACGATACACATCTCTTATCAGGTACAAAAGTAGAAGGGGTGGGGAAAAGGGGTTCCAGTAGGTGATGGAGAAAATGTGACATTTACTGAGTGGTGCCGAATGATTCTGAATTAGTAGTGTTTTTGCAAGAAGAAAGTGAGATTTGTTGGAGATTGGGAGAGGCACAGCAGCTCAGTGGTTGGCACTGCTGCCTCACAGTTCCAGGAACTTGGGTATGATTTCACCCTAGGGTGACTGTCTTTGTGGAGTTTGTACATTCTCTCCATGTCTGCATAAATTTCCTTTGGATGCTCCAGTTTCCTCCCACAGTCCAAAGATGCACAGGCTAGATGGATTAGCCGTGGGAAATGCAGGGTCATAGGAATAGGAGTGGTGGGTCTGGGTGGGGTGCTCTTTAAAGCATGGGTGTGGACTCAATGGGCTGAATGACCTTCTGGATTAGTGGTGCTGGAAGAGCACAGTAGTTCCGGCAGCATCCAAGGAGCAGCTCGTTGGATGCTGCCTGAACTGCTGTGCTCTTCCAGCACCACTAATCCAGAATCTGGTTTCCAGCATCTGCAGTCATTGTTTTTACCTACCTGAATGACCTTCTGCCAAACTGTAGGGATTCTATGGTGTGTGGACTAGCAAGATCGGAAAGTCAGCTGTACATTGGGTAGATTTAAACTTTTGCTGCTTTGAAGAGAAGTGGAACAGGTAGCCACACTCAAGGATATCAAGGGAAGACAGTAAAGGGCATCAATGACACAGGCAGCTGTGTAGCTAAGCAAACGGGCAGTTCTAGAGGTATTCTGGTCAGTGGAGAGTTGGGACTGAAAACCAACTTGCAGGAAGAGCTGTATTTGTCCAAGGACACATACAGAAGGAAGTGACTTTGGAAAGGTGTAGAGAAATGTGAATGGAAGATACAGAAACAAGAGTTCAGAAATGGCCTGGTTAGTGAACGATTTCACTCCTGCACTCCTCGAGGTAACACTCCTTCCTAGATATACGGAAGTGTTCAGAAGCTGGAAGAAACCCTTCCAGCACAACTAAAACTGACCAGCAAAAACATGCAGGTTATTTACTGAGTAAGGAGGCCAGAGGAAATGAGAAGACAAGGAGTTGGTGATTGATATGGTTCAGAGAGTTTTTATGAAGGAAGAAGATTTGCAAAATTGCTCATTATAAATTACCTCACTGCAATCTTTGTTGCTGTAAAACCTCATACTGTCCAGCCTTTACTAAAGATTTACTGACAGTAAATTTTCAAAGTAAATTTTCTTGTAATAAACTCACTCATTAGAACTCTCTCCCTGTAAATTCTATCACCAGCACATGCACTGTAAACTATGTTAGAGTGTAAGCTTAATATTAACTCTCTCAATGTCAATGCTATGTAGTGTCTGACATTTAATTTAATTGGCAACAATGGGACTGAATATCAATTGTTCCAGTGAAATGGCCACCAAGCCAATCCTTCCTGTTTTGTGTCACTGCTTAAAAGCAGGTTTCTAACTTCAGGTATGCATAACTGAGACTGTAAATGGTGCAAATCTTCCTCTTATACCCATTTAGTAAAAAGATAGAGTGAAAGAAACAATGAAATGACAGAAGGAAGCAAGAAAGAAAGAGTAGGAGAAAAAGAAATTAAGAAGAAAATAAAAATAAGGAAAAAGTAAAGAAAGTAAGTAGGAAGGAGAAAGAAAATGAGAAAAGAAAGAAAGTTGCTTTATCCTGTGCTATTCACAACTTCAGGATTTTCAAAAGTTTTTTACAACCAATTCAGTACTTTTGAAGTTGGTTGCTGTTAGAAACGTTGACGAGAAATTCTTTCATCATAAGCTTCTCACTGCATCTTGCACTTGAGACTTTTGCAATACAAATTTTTAACATAACTTTCTCATCAAAAATTTTCACGATAACCTCTCATGACACATTCACGACAGGACTTGTTTCATGACCTTTCTCGCAGTATACACATTCATTTTGAACTTTTGCTGTAAGTTGTCTCACTGCAATCTCTCTCACTACCAAGTATGTTATATCGATGATCTCAAAGTAAATGTTTGTATAAGAAACTCCATCCTTAGATACACTTAGCATCAACCCTCAGAATAAAACTCCCAAATTTTAAAATTCTCTCCCTATAAATTCAGTAAAATCTCTGACCTGGAAGTTGTCTTAATAAATATTCTTTCAGTTTGTAATAGTGTATCATATCATATGTTTAATATGAGAACTCATTAGCAATGTAACTATTCATTAATTCTGGTCCCTTGTTAAGGGTCACGCACAGATTTACCAGAACAATACTGGGATTTAATGTGTTACATTGTGACAGGTGACTGGTTTGCTATCATGGTATGCTATTTAAAACAGTTGCTGAGCTGCTTAAAGAGACAGGCTTCTAAAGAAGTTTACATCAACAGTGCACTATCCAGGCAAAGTTAAACACTGGGTAGATTCCTGATTAATCTGCTTGCTTTGGAGTTATGAACTAGATATATATTGGCAGACAATGAACACAACACTATGGAATTAAGGGGTTCAAATGGGTTCTAGAAAAGACACCAAGCAGTTAATAGCTTGCATTCAGCTATGCCCCAGCTAAGCTTTTATGGGTCAGGGCAAACACATGTGGGTAGCTGTGATACATTGAGGAGTTCAGATGGATGATATGCAGGAATACAGGTGGGTAACAGTTGCTGATTCAGAATTCGTTCTTAGGATATGGCAATATTGGTGCGGTGATATTCTTGAAAGAATTCTAGGATTTTCAGATTAATCAATCAAAACCTGCACCTCCATTCTAACTGATCAAAGATTTAACAGCCATCTGAGGTTTGTTCAATACATTTGCATCAGTTGTATGGCCCTTCGATCTTTTACTTATGTGTTGAATGTCTCCTCTCTCACTAATACCTGAAGGAGTGAGGCTCCGAAAGCTTGTGTTTTCAAATAAACCTATTGGACCATAGCCTGGTGTCATGTGATGTTTGACCTTGTCCAACCCAGTCCAACACCAGTACCTCCACATCGTGGGTAAAACCCATGGATATAATACCCTTAAGATTTTAGTTACTCAGCTGCATTGTTACAACAATTGTTTTCATGGTCACTTTTCGGTGCAAGTTTAAAGTTCTCCAAGTGCATTGAATTCAGTTACACTGCCACACTTGAATGATGGTCTATAATATTGTGGTTATTGCAGGCTTCAGTACTCTTCACTTAGACCCAGACGATCCTGAAAATATACACACAGGAAAGGGTTTTACCAAAAATATGTATTGATATAGCACCTTTATGATAATTGGACATTTCAGTCACTTCTTCGGAGCACCAAAAAGAAAATTTCAACATGAGCCACATAAGGAGATAGTTGGGCAAAAGATGACCAGGTATAATTTATGAAGAGTCTTAACTTAGGCAAGCGATGTCAAACTGTGTAAAAGTGGAGGGATGTAATTGCAGAGTTTAAGGCCTAGACAAATGAAGGTACATCCACCACTGGTGACTTGATTGAAATTTGGGAATGCCCAAGGCTGAAAATGGTGAATGCGGATATCTCAGAAGGTTTTGGGACTGCAGAGATCACACAGATAGGGTGTAGTAGAGCCATGACTTGAAATGTAAACCAAGATGAGAACTGTAAAATTGAGAGATTGCTTTACTCAGAGGGAATATGGGATTTCCAGAAAGTAAAAGCTCATGATGTAGGGGCTGGTACACTGGCATGCATAGAAGATAAGCTGGCTAACATCCGCCATGGTGGGATTTGGCCCAAGGTGCACAGAACATTATCTAGGTCTCTGGATTAATAGTCCAGAGATATTATCACTAGGCCATCGCATCCCCAACTTGAGCACAGCAAGATCACACAGTAACAATTTAAAAATGAAAAGAAAATCCACTTTATTTTCTATCATTGTGAGTGATTATCATTCAAGGGCAATGATGAGAACTCTCCTGCTCTTCTTTAATACAATTTTTACAGGATCATTTATATTCACTTAAAAAACTATAAAGGCCTCAACTTAATGTCTGAACACAGCACCTCCAAAAATACAAGCTTCCCTCAATCCAGTGCTGGGATATATTTTGTGCTCAAGTTAAATATTTGCTGCTGAACCACCAGATTTAGAGACGTGACTGTGACAGGCTGAACCACTGCAGCTTTTGAGTATTTGTGTGTATGTGTGTGTGTGTGTGTGTGTGTAAACACACCTGAAGGATAAACTCCTCTCGCACAAAATATTCACACAGCAGAGCGTCTTACCTGTTCTGATTTGATATGTTCGCCAGCGTTGAAGACATCTGAATAGTGTTGCCGCTCAAAGACGCGTTCCAGAGCCTCCAACTGCTGCTGGGCAAACGCTTCACTCCGCAGCTGCTTCCGTACACTCTCCGCAGTTCCCTGAGAATCACCATTTGGCCCAGAGGCATCCTGGGTATCTAAGAGGAAGAGGACACAAACTGCATTTTATGTTTTTTTTTGTCTGAATTGTAAAGGGGGTTTTCTTAACATTTTAAATAAAATGCTGAACAGGCTGAAGAATATTAACATTGCCCTCGAGAGACTTCTGCCCTTGAGAAAGCAGCTGAATTCTCAACCCAGGAGGAAAAGAAATGCCGAAATGTGTTCGAAAGACACATGTAATGGTCCAACTTGAATTGGAATTTCAAGGATGGAGGACCAGTAGCCCAACACCTTCATTTCCCAGTTACTGTGGATTTTATTAAACTGGTTTTTCCCGCTGTCATAATCTATATCGACATGACTACGTAGTCCTTAAGTGAAGTTAGAGATTAATATCGGATGCAACAGGACAGTTTCACAGGGTGCTTCCTTGCCCTGAAGACTGTTCTACATTTAGAACCATAGAGTCACACAGACCCTTCATTCCAACTCACCCATGTCAACCAAGTATCCTAAACTGAGCTAGTCCCACTTGCTTGTGTTTGGCCCACATCCCTCTCAAGCTTTCTATTCAAATACCTGTCCAAATGTTTCTTTAAATATTGTAATTGTATCCACTCCAACACTTCCTCTGGCAGTTCATTCCATATACTTCCCTCTGTAAAATATTGCCCCTCACATCCCTTTTAAATCTTTATCCTCTCACATTAAACCTACACCTTCTAGTTTTAGACTCCTGTACCCTGGGGAAAAGACCTTGGCTGTTCACCTGATCTCTGCCTCTCATGATTTTATAAACCTCTACAAGGCCACCCCTCAGCCTCCTATGTTTAAGGGAAAATGAGTCCCAGCCCATCCAGCCTCTCATTATAACTCAGATCCTCCATCTTCTGACGGAGCAGGTGCTAAAGACCTTTCTTCCAACGATATGACAGTGCTGATGATATCATTGAGATGTGACTGCCGTTTTAACCTGAATGAGAAGCAATGGGTAAAGTTCAGCTTTGACATCAGCCCAAAATGAGACACGTGTTAGATACGCGGCCTGATATTCTGTTCCGAACTGCAAGCAATACTGCATTTGCAAGTTATCACTTTTGCTAAAAGGCTCTTGTTCAATCTCTGTGCATTTCCCAATGGATAAACACAGCAGGGAAACATTTTGGATTGAAGACTTATGAATCGTGAAAGAAGATTAAATTAAAGAGGACCCGACAACTGTTGAGGTGATCCCAGGTTAAATCAGATCCTGCAGAAGGATCACTAAACCCGAAAGGTTAATTCTGTTTCAGTCTCCACAGATCATGCCAGACCTGCTGAGTTTCTCCAACAATTTCTGTTTTTGTTCTGATTTCCAGCGTCCACAATTCTTTCAGTTTTAAATCAGATCCTTATCTGCAAGCTATTGAGTCAAGCCTGATTCCATCTCCACATGATTTAACTCTGAGGGCAGATCCTTTAGATTTGAGGACTGGTTGTGGAGTGATGAATTTGTGACTTGCTGTTCAAAGAGGGGCAGCTATGACCTAGATGGGTCATAGGTATGACAAGCTGACAAATCCCTCAATGCCTGGTTACACAGGTCATTACACAACTGCTCCTTGAACGTCCTCAGCCCCAG
>NC_057747.1:3537153-3624153 GCF_004010195.1 Chiloscyllium plagiosum
GGAGGGCGAAGGGAATGCCCAAGCTTAATTTTGCCACCCCACTACCAATTGAGACCCTGAAGCCTTCAATTAATAATGACTTGAGAGCCTCATCCCAGCTGAGCTGCAATTAATTTGAATTCAGGCAGGATGAGGAGGAGTCAGCCTGTCTGACTGCTAACCCAGTGCAGCCAAGTTGTCAGTTTGGGTTCCTCAATCTGCAAGGGTCTGGAACTTGGGTAAAGTTGGCTGCTGAGAGTCAGCTCCAAGCTCCTCCTTTACTGCCTTGTACACCTCTCTCTGTCATCCCAACACTGGAAAGCAGCACCAATGTTTCTTGGTGATGATCCTCCATCTGGGGTTTTAGTTGGTGGTATCCCACTATTCTACTACTGAGTCCTAGAGCTTCTAACTTCTGACAGTCCAGCAGTAACGGGCTGGCGGGACTTCCAGCTCTGGGGCTGTAATTCTGAAAGAAATCTTTCCAGCAGTCTGCCTATTGGAAGATGCAGCAGGCTTCCATTACCTCTGTAGGCCGCAGGGTTCCCTCTTGGAGATTTTTCCACATTTAGTCCAAATAAAATGGGAAAATCTGGCCAAAGTCCTTTTTCGCCACAAATGAAGATCTTGACGACTCACTTTAATCATGAAATAGGCATCTGTAGGGCCTCAGATATAAAAGACCAGTGAAGGCAGGTCCTGGTGCTTACTTCATAGTTTTATGCTCAGGAGCTCAGTTTTGTAAAACTCACCCAAGCACTTACAAGTGGGTGAACCTGCCATTAATTATGTAAAATTACATAGAATGCAGAGAGCAGAAACAGCCCAAGTGACCCAATTGGCATCTGCTGGCATTTGTGTTGCACACCCTCCCACTCCTTTACATCTAACCGTATCAGTATAATCCTCCATTTCCTTTCTCTATATCATGTATTCATAGAGTCAAAGAGATCTATGACCTTTTAGCCCATTGTTACTGTGCCAGTCAGAAACAAGCACCAACCATTCTCATCCCATTTTTCAGCATCTGGCCCATGGTCTTGTATGCCTTGGCATCACAAGTGTACACCTAATTACTTTTGAAATGTTATGCAGGCTTCTGCATCTAGCACCTTTACGGTGAGTTTCTGATTCCCACCACCCTCTGCGTTATTCAACTCAATTTTGCATCATGGTAGTTGGTATCCTACCACTTTCCAGCACTAGGCCCACAACCTTGAACACTATGACATTTTAAGTGCTCAACCACGTGCTTTTTAAAGGCTGTAAGATTTCCTGCATTTACTGCCCTCTCAGGCAGTGCACTCGCTGTCCTTTAGGTTGGAATATCGCAAATCCCCTGTAAACTTTTTGCCCTCTTGTTATTGATCCTTCAACTGAGGGTCATGCTTTCCATGACCCTCAATCTTATTCACCCCGATCTGATAGCTCCCAGTCTTCTCTGCTCTAAAGAAAACAACCCCAAGCTTATCCAGTCTCTCTTCTGAGCTGGATTACTCCATGCCAGGCAATGTCCTGGTGAATCTCCTCTGCACCCTCTCCAATGCATCATGTCCTTCCTATAGTGCAGTGACTAGAATTGCACACGTACTCCAGCTGTGGCCTCACCAAAGTTCTTTATAGCTTCCTGCTCTGATGCTCTTGCATTATATTCAAATGAATACCCTACTGCTTTTATTACAGCTACTTACAACAGACAAAGCTTAATTTTGCATTTGCTCATAATTGGAAACATTTTATCTGTATTTATCCATTCAAAGCCTTTTGTAATCTTAATAATTTCTATTGAACCACCCTTCAATCTTCGTTATTCCGGAGATAAAAATCCACAACCTGTTCAGCCTTCCCTGATAGTTGAACAGTCCCACCTGCCTCAGAGATGTGTCGTAACATCTTTGAACACATTAATTAAAATAACTATACCCATTGTTGGGTTCTTGCGATGCTGAGGTAGTGCCCGAACCTCTGAACCAGGAGGCTCTGCTCCACAGTTTTGTAATAACACCTCTGAACAGGATGATTGAAAATATATATATCAAGTGACATGGTCAGCGTTGTGAGCAATTCACCCCCTAATCCACACAGCACTCGGACAGAGGGGCTGCTCTGCAGCTATCATCCAACACTTCAGTCATGATGTTCAGGAGAACAAGTTGGGCATACGGGTCTGAATTGTGTTGTGAAGTCTTGGATGTCACCTACTGGCTGAATATCCAACGGCAGACCTGCACTGCCTCTTCCAGCAGAAGGCCCATCGAAACACATGCCAATCAGGCAGATAGGAAGGCACCATCATATGTCTCGGAATCAAGACTCCTGGGACAGAAATCTGATCCAGAGTGAGCTGCTGGCCAATCAGAGGCCATCAGCTCATGTACTCAGCAATGTCATGGCAGTCTCTGGGCATGGAACAGCTGCATCAGAGATCTAGGATAAAGATCAGTGATCTGTGGGGAAGTGGGGTTTCTCAGATTAGGGGGGAAGGGATGACAATGATAAAAGTTGGCTCCTCGTGAGCACCCATCCTCAAAAGTCCAGTTCCTTCATCAGGCAACAACTGCCTTTGATTGAGCGACACAGCCCCCTCCCCAAAGTGACAAACTCCCCACACAGTTAGACCTGTTGAGTACATCATATGGTGGTGGGCAGCTGGCTTAATCCCCAGCCTTTAACTGGCTGCCTAATTCTTTCAATATCTGGGGCTGAAGTGTGTCTTTCTCACCGATGGTGAAGATCGGAAATTGGTAGGGTTTGTGTCCATCATCACTCTGCCTCACTTAGTGGCTTTCCCACCCTCAAAACACAGAGGATTGTCATGGTGACAATGCAAAGTGTCTAAGCCTGTGAGCAACTCTCCTATAAGTGTGAACTGGCCCCATACTTTTATAAACACGCAAAGCATTACATAAATCCATTGCCTATCGCACAGGAGCTGAATATAACGTTATCTATTACATTGATAGGGAACATGGATTTTACAGTCAAAACTCTTTATATTTTAATTCTCAATTTTAAATTGTTCTTTTCCAAGATCAAGTCCAATGCTGAAGGCACAGATGCTGGCCTGCATTTAATCTTGCTCCATTCGTCTGAATCCTCCTCCCCCCACCCCCCATCCTCCTCTTTGCACCTGATTCTAATGCATGGTATCTTTCCTTCCCTCGATCACAAGCAGCCTCTTAAATCTCTTCCAACTGTCAGCCATCTCTCTCAGTGCAGGATGTGGCACTCTCAGTTTAGTCTGGGGCTTCTGATACCAACAAATCTGTCATTCTAAATTTGCTGCAGATTATGTTCTCTTTTCAATGCAGGGTGATATATGATATGCAAGGCCCTATTGATTGCCTGATCTTGTGGCAAAGGCTCCAGAAATGAACTTGAAATGAACATCATGCTTCAACTCATTGTGCGTATAATACTCTACTTAATCCCGCATTTTTCACTGCTATGGAATTCAATTGATCAATCATGTTTCACTGATAGTACCATTTCAGGGTGTTATTGCTGTTCCATTTCAAGGCTTGACCTTTCCTTGGCTAGGCCAGGAGATGAGCTTAAACCAACTCGGGGAAAGAAAGCACCATCTCCTCATAGCAAGTCACTACATTTGTATTGAACCTGCTATTTTTACTTCTTACTTTAGTCTGTGTGGGGTCAATATCAGAACCCCGTGCACGGTGTGTGGTCCATACAAACAGAACTATATGTCTAAGATTGTAAGAGGGCGCTCATTGAGGATGTTGGCTGTGAGGTTAATCATGATGGCAATTCACGCCTGAGTCATTTCAAGATGTGTGGGGTGAAATACAGCCTAGCATCTAATCGAGGGATCCAGGTAGTTTAACAAAGTCCAGAGACTGAGTTACATCTAGGATCTAATTGAGGGTTTTAGATGCAGAATAATGAATGCCCTATACTGGGTTACAGACTGAGATCCTATCAAAGGGGTATAATTGAATCCTACACAGAACAATGGATTACAAGGAGTAGTCACATGCTAGTATCTAATAATGGGGGGAGCTGGTTGGGTGGGAGTGAAGGGGTAGGGGATTTGGTTGTTGGTGACCAGCATTATATGCTGAAGACACAGTTCATTTGTTATCCTGAAATCTGAAAAGTGACAACCAATTTAGCCGTGTAGAAAGGCCCTGAATGAGCCTTTATTTAAAACGACTGAGGACATTTTTCTTCACTAAAGATGCCATACAAATGCACTTTGTTGTTGTTGCAGAAGTAGCATTGTATCTGTAAACACGTGAACTCTTATTAATTATGGTGTGAAATACAGGTGATGTCATCCAATCTGGACAGACTTCATTCTACATTTGTAAGTCGTTGAAGTATAATTATTAAGTGTGAGCTGTGAAAGGGTTAATGAGGAAATAAATTATTTTATATTGTTGACAGCAACCTTTTTAAAAGGTACTCCTAAAGTTATCTCAGATCCACCCACAGAGGAGAATGCTACAGCTGTGTCCAAGTCACTGAGGAATAAATGTATCTCTTTCTCGGTCAGCTCCTGCATATCTATTAAACAAATCTTTGTTGGCCTCAATGAACACATTTGTACTTTCTTTTCCATGTCAAATCGTATCAGTTACAATATAGATAGCATCTCAGGGATATGGCCACGGATCTGTGTTGCTGTCTCAGTACAGGCTTTTCCTGGACGACTCCCTTGGGGCCTTTCACACTGGCACCAGTTGTTGCTGTATCAAACTCAATTGTTCTCCTCGGTACAGAAACAAATAGAGTCATTAATTACTCTCTATCAGCCTGGGTCTACTACATAGGACAATCGATATAAGGCATTTATCATTCACTCCAGCTCCACAAGCTCTTAGTGCAAAATGATAATAAACCTCAGTACCTTCTCAACCAGCAGTTAGAGTTACTTTTTGACACTGAACAGTGCTGTGTGCAGTTATCACAATTTTTTTTTGTCTAGTTAAATTGGGTGTTATTTTATTTTAAATTTGACACTGGAGTGGAAAAGAGGGAGGTGATGGCTTAGCGGGATTATCTATTGGCTATTAATTCAGAGGCCCAGGTAATGTTCTGTGGACCCGGGTTTGAATCTCACATATGGTGGGTCTTGAACTCAATAAAAATCTAGTATCAAGACTCTAATAATGATGATGAAATCATTGCCAATTATGAGAAAAACCTGTCTGGTTCACTAATGCCCCTTAGAATAGGAAACTGCCATCCTCACCTCGTCTAGCCTACATGTGACTCCAGACCCACAGTAATGTGATTGACACTTAACCCTTGGTCAGTTAGGGTGGGCAACAAATGTAGGCCTAGCCAGTGCTGCCACATCCATATGAATGAAGTTTTTACAATGAACTGCTGGTGTGATTGTATCATTCTTATTGTTTAATGTTTATGTTTTTAAAATCGAGAGTTAGGTTATTGGTTTTTTTGAATATTATGATAACCTCTAAAAAGCCTAAGGAAATCACAAATTAATCTTCTTGTGGAGTTGGTTGTGTATCAGTTCACTTGGTAACAGCCAATGGTCTGCCCAACTGAAACTCATCACCTGAGCCCTTTGTAGAGCAGGCCCAGGAATAGGTTTTGCAGAACTGTCTGTCCCGGGCTGGGACGAGTCAATCTCTGCCATGAGTAGTGGCTCTATTTTGGAGTTCAACAATAAATGATATTCCTTTCTCATCAGGCTTCCTGAGTTAATACCTCAGTGACTGGAGTCAAGAGCAACTTTTGTCTTTTCATAAACCCGGTTAGACCATGACAGGGAAATATTGGAAATTACATTACATTACATTACATTACATTACAGTGTGGAAACAGGCCCTTCGACCCAACAAGTCCACACCGACCCGCCGAAGCGAAACCCACCCATACCCCTACATTTACCCCTTACCTAACACTACGGGCAATTTAGCATGGCCAATTCACCTAACCTGCACATCTTTGGACTGTGGGAGGAAACCGGAGCAAACCCACGCAGACACGGGGAGAATGTGCAAACTCCACACAGTCAGTCGCCTGAGGCGGGAATTGAACCTGGGTCTCTGGCGCTGTGAGGCAGCAGTGCTAACCACTGTGCCACCGTGCCGCCCACGGTGTTTGGGGAACTGGAACCTTATGATACAGGTGTGGAGGATTGACCCCAGTATGCCAAAAAAATGAAATTGTCTTTTCAGGCAAATGGTATAGAAGGGGATCACTGATAAAAAGTCATTCTCCTGACCATTTGTGAAATGCTGACTTTCATCAAATTAAAGAGTTTAACCTACCCACCTGGCAATCCTGGAGTCAATCACACTTGACAAGTGGGAGTAGACCCACTATGACTCCAACCCAAAAGCGAGCACACCCGCTTGCTTTTTAGGGAGTCCCCGGCTTGTGCCATCTTTCAAAGTGTGATGGAGAACACGTGCATAGAGTGGCAGTCTATCTGGATGATGTTTGAATCTCATGAGCTACTGTTCAGTCACATTTGGAGAGTTTGGAGCAGCTTGCATCTGGCTAAAAAGGGACAAACGTGCATTCCAGGTGAATGAGGTACAGAGTTGACAAGGTCAGATTATACCCTGTCGGAGAGAAGGTGAAGGACGCAAATAGGGCTCCAACTCTAAGGAACACCGTGGAGCTGAAGTGTTTTCTAGATCTCATAAATAATGATAGGAAATTGATACTCAACCTGACAACCCTTCTGGCACCCCTGCATGTCCTGCTAAAAGAAAATCAGAAATGATAGTGGCAAATGCTACAAGAGAAAATGTATGCAAACAGCAAACAAGAACTATTACCAACAAATACATTAGCCCTGAGACCATTCATTGCAACCTGTGACACTCCCCCTATGGGATAGGGATGGTATTGTTTCACCTTTGAGACATTGGGACAGAATGTCTAATTGCATCCAAATCAGTTTATTCATATTGAGAAAGAAGGTTTGGCCATTGTATTCACAGCGAAAACATTCCACTAGTATATCTATGGTCCACATTTCCCATAGTAATCTCTGCTGGGCCTCTTCAAGGAAGACAAGGCAATTCCTCCCATTGTGTTAGCTCAGATCCAATGCTAGACACTGCTATTACGTGCTTATGGATATACTTTGGAGCATTGTTCAGGGAGATATATAGTCAATATAGATGCCCCGAGCCTCCATTTGCTACCCACCAGCCTACATTCACCTCAAAAGACGGATGAAGTTATCATGAACTTCAAGGACCCGCTACCAGTGCCAGCCAAGCAAATCCAGGCCTGGACTCAGAAGGACCCTATTGAGGAAGTTACATCATATCATCCTAAATGGTGGACCGCAAGAATGTCTTACAGAGGAGTTGAAACCCTAGCTCTAAAAGTGTCAGGTTTGATTCCAGAAGATGGTATTATCTTGTGGGGAGCCTGCCCCACATCCAGGCCAGCATCTGACACTTCAAAAATTGCACAATGGCCACCCAGGAATTTCTGAAATGGAAATGCTTACAAAGACCTGTGTTTTGTGGTCTGGCAGAATCACGGATAATGAAAACTTAGTCAAAATGGAAAACCCTCTAAGAAAACTAGAAGGGCTTATCAGCAGCCTCTTTATACCCATGGGAATGGCAGAGGAGACCCTCAATGCGGATATGTGCAGATTTCACATGGCCATTGATGGGGTCTACATTCTTGATCCTTATCGAGACCCATTGAAAATGGATCAACATGCCCTGAATGACCTCAACTGCCTCTTATTACACCACAGAAACAATTCTGCCAGTCTTCTAGGACACACAGTATGCCCGAAGTTCATGCGACCAGGTAACAGGAACCCATTTCCAGTGGGGAATTCAAGTCTTTATGAAGACAAATGAAGTAAGACACATCCACACAGCACCCTATCACCCATCCTCAAATGACTGAGCAGGCAGTTCAGGTATTCCAAAGTAACATGAGAAAGCAAACTCTAGGGTCTTTGGAAATGAAGCTTGACTATTTCCCCTTCAACTGTACTACAACATTGCATATGAAGACAGGAGTAGCCCTGGTAGAACCACTGATGGGCCAATGCCTTCAGAGTAGACTTAGCCTGACATTCCCAAACTTGGGCAACAAGATTGAAATAAAACAAGAAGACCAGAAAAGGGGACACAATGGGCATAGGCCAGACAGAGATTTATATCGGGAGATACAGTCCATGTAAGGAACTTTGGTGATGGCCTTTCATGGATTCCAGGATTCACCCTTACTAAAACAGGACCAGTTTCATACATGTTGAAACCAGGAGAAGGTCACAAAAAAACTCACTTCTGTCCAGAGAGGCAATTGTTGCGATGGACACAACACCATTGGCATCCTGTAGACAGGAAACTACATTCACCAAAAACTCAAGTGCCAGTCCTGAGGATCATGAGGACTTGGAGATGGAGACAGAGGCAGCGGAAACTCAGTCGGAGGCCACCACTCAGGATGAGACCCTGCAGTCGGGCTTCGATGGTTTTCACAGAAGTGATGATTGCCCGCTCGCGATCAGAGTTAGAAAGCAACAGAAATGGGACCGTGGACAAAGCGACACAAGGCACTCCATCATCACAGGAGTGAAAGGAAGCCTCAGATTTAGCAAAGGAGGGATGTGCTATCCCCTACAAAGCCCATGGGGAATCACTCATTAATTTCCCTATGGAGGCCATTGAATATGAGTTCCCTTGGTAACAGGAAATGGCCTGCCCATTTGGATCTTATCACTTGAGCCTTTTATAAAGCAGACCAAGGGATGGGTTTGCCCTGGACTGGATCTAGTCTATGTCTGTCACAAGTAGTGGCTCAATTTTGGTATTCAAAATGAATACCAACAGTCGGGCTTCCCGAGTTATTACAAATATCGAAATTATCAGGCAAGCCCTCATCCCCTCCACCCACCTCCCCAACATTTGCAACACTCCAGGGGTCACCTGTTTTGGTTCTCTTTCAGAAAGGACATAATTGCATTAGAAGCAGTTGACAGAAATTTTGCTTGACTGATTTCTGGGATGGAGGGTGTTGTCTTATGAGGAAATGTTGACAGGTTGGGCTTGCATCTGTTGGAGATTAGATGTGTGAGCAGTGATCTTAGATAAGATCCTGAAGGGACCTGACCAGATCGATGTTGAAGGATGTTTCCCCTTGTGGAAGAAATTGGAACTACAGGACACAGTTTAAAAATCGGAGGTGCTCCATATCATATAGAGTCTGCAGTGTGGTGCTGGAAAAGCACAGCAGGTTACGCAGCATCCAAGGAGCAGGAAAATTGATGTTTCGGGCAAAAGCCCATCATCAAGAAGATAACTTATTTCTCTGAGAGGATCATAGGCCTGTGGAAACTTCTTGCCCCAAAAATAAGAGGGACGGGGTCGATGACAATTTTTATGTCTGAGCTAGTTCATTCTTGATTAATAAAGAAGTTAAAGGATATCGGGGTAGGTAGAAAAGTCAAGCTGAGGGTACAGTTGGATCATCTGTAATTTTAGTGAATAGCAAGCCAGTCTTGAGGGGCTCAGTAGTCTACCCCTACTCCTAATTTGTATATTTGTGTGTAGAGTTCGTTGTCGAACATTTGGTTACTGCAGCAGGCAGCTGGAAGAGAAAATTCCAAGTGGCTTTGAAAATAATTGTGGATTAGTCTTCCAAGAAAATGGAGATCATCATTTACACAGCCTTGGAGATTGGAACCAAAGGCTGATTTGTTCTGCCACATGATCCTGGGAAGGCCGCGTTGTTTGATGGTCGGGGTCAATGGTGGTCCATGGGCATATGATGGATATCGGCAGGAGGGGTTATAATGAAACACCAGGAACACGCCCAGCCAAGACTAGCCCTCAGTGAAACCAGACAGTGATAATCATGGTGTGACGAGGTCTTGCCATCCCAACCCCACTCCCGGGAATGGTCTTTCCCTACGGGGTCTCCTTACAATGTTGGAGTTTGGACCCCTGTATTTTGTAGTGATACCAAACCCTATTAACTCAGTCTACTGTCAAAGCCATTTTGGTATGATCATGAGCAAGCTTGTTTCCAATCAGTAATGGATAACCCTCGTATTAGTGATTGGGAATCAGCTGTTACCAGTGTGTGGCTGTCTTTTTGATGGTTTGACTGAAGACTTTATGAAAAAAGCATTGAGTGGAAAAGCAAAGTACCTATGTTATAAAGTTCTGATTAGGACCTAACTATTCAGTTCTGGGTATCACACTGTAGGAAAGATGTGAAAGTCCCTGAGAGGACACAAAGATTATTTAGCAGGAGGGATGAGGGATTTCAGCTAAACATGCGGCTTCAGATGGTAAGTAGAGATTTGGTTGAGATCTACAAGTGCTATCTTCAATAAGGTAGACAAGAAAAAACTTGTCCCACTGCCTGATGATACCAGGACCATGGTGACACAGATTTAAGACTTTGGATAAGAGATGGAAGGTAGAAGAAGCTTTTTATGCAGCACATGGTAATGATCTGAAACTTGCAGCTTACAAGGGTGATGGAAGTGGAGGCAATCAATGATTTCTAAAGGATATTCAGTGGAGACTTGGTAAGAAATAAACTTTCAAGGGTGCAAAGTTTGAGGGGGAATGTGAGACTGACCAGATTGCTTCACAAGGTACCAGTATGGGCTTGATGAGTTAAATAACCCCCTTCCATGCTATGCTTACCTCTATGACTTGCTTGGACCCCAGGCTAATCAGTTGTTGAATCGCAAGTTGAAGTCCCAGTCCAGAAGCTCAATCTAAGCTGTCACTCCGGTGAAATATGAGCAAGGGCTCATAAATATATTAGTGTGGCACGGTGGCACAGTGGTTAACACTGCTGCTTCACAGCGCCAGAGACCCTGGTTCAATTCCCACTTCAGGCGACTGACTGTGTGAAGTTTGCAAGTTCTCCCCGTGTCTGTGTGGGTTTCCTCCGGGTGCTCCAGTTTCTTCCCACAGTCCAAAGATGTGCAGGTCAGGTTAATTGGCCATACTAAATTGCCCGTAGTGTTAGGTAAGGAGTAAATGTAGGGTTATGGGTGGGTTGCGCTTCGGCGGGTCGGTGTGGACTTGTTGGGCCGAAGGGCCTGTTTCCACGCTGTAATGTAATCTAAAAAAAAGTGTTGCATCATTGGTGGTGCCATTTTTCTGCTGTGATCCTAAACTGACCTTTCTCTCCCCATTGGGGGCACATAAAGGATAGTACACAGTTTTTAAAACTCAATAAGAGTGTTTGTCCTGTTCAATATTTATCCATCAACCAAATAAAAACGGATCATCTGATAACACGGGATGGCACAGTGGCTAGCGGTTAGCATTGCTGCCTCACAGCACCAGAGACCCGGGTTCAATTCCCGCCTCAGGCGACTGACTGTGTGGAGTTTGCATATTCTCCCTGTGTCTGCATGGGTTTTCTCCGGGTGCTCTGGTTTCCTCCCACAGACCAAAATGTGCAGGTTAGGTGAATTGGCCATGCTAAATTGCCCATAGTGTTAGGTGAAGGGATAAATGTAGGGGAATGGGTCTGGGTGGGTTGCGCTTCGGTGGGTCGATGTGGACTTGCTGGGACAAAGGGCCTGTTTCCACACTGTAAGTAATTAACATAACATAAAGTAATTTGCATTCCGTAGAACTTGCTGCTTGTGAATTAGCTTTTGTTGTTTCCAAAATTACAGTACACCTAAAAACTATTTAATTGGTTGGAAAGCTGTTTGGGACATTATAGGATTGCTTTGGAATATTAAGCATCTCCCTCTTCACTGGAACTGACAATATACTTCACCTCAGATCTTTTTCTCAGTTATGACAATTATTTAATGGACTCGATGAGAGAAGATTTGATCATCTTCTTGTTTGTGATTACTTTCTCTGCTGTACCTCCTACCCTCAGATACATCAAGCTCAGCAAATGTCTGCCATTCTGTCCCCATTTGCCATCATTCACACAGACAAACATCATCCAGTAGGGGTCAGTAGATGCCAGTCAATAGCCAGAACCCTCACATGGGGGAAGAAAGGGAGTGGGGTTAGGGGTGCAGCAAAGGTAAGTATTCATTTATCACTTTGACTGTAGCCCCTGAGATTAGGTACACACAGGCAGCCCTCGATGGGCAGCCTTCCAGCTGTGTAAGTCACAGAACTGAAAAAGATGTGTGAATCAAGCCACTGGGTCAAATCCCCAGTGCCAGGGATTACTGAATGTCGCACTGCAGGTTGTACAGGTCTGTTTCAGGACTGTTTCAGCTGAAGCTTTCCCAGTTCTGTGTTACTGATTCATTCAGTGAACAGGCAGCACTGCTCCTGACCAGCGTAGTTATTTTTCTCTTGTCAGTTTATATCACAATCCTGCTGAGGTTAAACAAGGTGGGATACTCAAATCTCAACTTCATTCCAATGAATCCCCTTCTTACCCTCTCCCTCCATGTTGGCTACACCAAATATCACTGATCCCTTCAGAGGATCATTGCTATTAATGTCAATTGTGGCTCATGCTTTCAGAGTCAGGAGATTGTGAGATGTAAGCCTTCACTCCAAAGACTTGAGAAATAATCTAGACAATCATCTGAGATTGTGTTGGTTAACAAATAGAGGCCCTCTCTACCCTCCCAGGTGGATGGATAAGAAGCTCTGGCACTGCACGAAGAAGCAGTGGGGTCTTTACCCCAGCATCTTGTCTAATACTCGTGGTGAAAATAAATGATCTGATTCCTTCTTACAGGACTTTGCCGGCCCTCAACACACCATCAGAGTGTCATCCTTGTATTAGGTGCTCAAGTTTCTGATTGAGATCCTTTTCAAGCTCACAGCCTCCGGAATCCAAAACATGAATGCTGTCTGTGTAGATAATATAGCTGTGCTCTAGGATCCTTTGGCAGACAAGGACTGGACACATCATCCCAGTGAGAACTGATGAACATTTATTGACAATTGGAACTAGGTGCAGAGGTGTGGTTGAGTACTAGAACCTTCTTCCATCAGATTCCCCATTCACATGTGATCTGATATGATTTGATATTGATGACATTGCAGTCGAGCTCTTAGCATTTGCTTTTAACCCCATACAAATTAGCTGCTATGTTTTCTAGAAATTCCTAACATACTGGTGGGGAAGAAACATAGCTAATGTGCCAGTCAAAGGCCTTTCTTCTGAGTTTCTATCTCCGTAGATGCTGAATATTTCTACCATTCTCTATTTTGGTTTCAAAATATACTTCATTGGATATAAAGCACACTGAGGTGTCCTCATAATGTGAAAGGTGCTACATGATAATGGCAAGCCCTTACATTCTAAATGAGCAGAAATATTTACAGTTTACGGTGGCTCAGTGGTTAGCACTGCTGCCTCATAGCGCCAGGGACCTGTGTTCGATTCCAGCCTCGGGCGATTGTCTGTGTGGAGTTTGCACATTCTCCCCGTGTCTGCATGGGTTTCCTTCGGGTGCTCCGGTTTCTTCCCACAGTCCAAAGATGATCAGGTTAGGTGATTTGGCCGTGCTAAATTATCCATAGTGTTAAGGGATGTGTAGGTTAGGGGTAAATATAGAATAATAGGGTAGCATGCGATACTCTTCGGAGGGTTGGCATGAACATGTTGGGCTGGATGGCTTGTTTCCACACTGTAGGGATTCTATGTTTGCTACCCAGTCCTCGAGTGGGTAGATCTGTGCATGATGATGATATTCACTGCGTTGGTCATACAAATCATGTACAGATTGACCTGTCTCTTCATAGCAAGTATCAATTCAATCTGCAATGTAGACTTGCTGGCTCTTTCTGCCTCTTTCTGGCAGTTACTCCCTGGCTGTTATCACAAATGTCTTAATTTATTTTTCTTTACCCTTTCACGGGATGTAGACATTGCTGGCAAGGCCAGCATTTGTTGCCCATCCCTATTTGCCCTCAAATTGGAGTGGCTTGCTCTGCCATTCCAGGGAGAGGTTAAGAGCCAACCCACATTGTTGTGGTCTGGAGTCACGTGTAGGTCAGACCATATAAACATGGCAGATTTCCCACCGTAAAGACCATTGAGAGCCAGGAAGTTTTTATCAAACTTGTATAGTTATGATTTCCATTACTGAGAATAGTTTTCAAATCCCGGTATTTTTAATTGAATTTAGCTTTCACCAGTTGCCATGGTGGGATTTGACCCAGAGTATTCACTGAAGTCTCTGGATTACTAGGCTAGTGACACTAACATTATATCCCATATCTCTTCCTCCCTGGTATTGACAGGGTCCTGGTTCAGTTTCTGATTGATTTATGATGTTAAGCTTGAGAGAGAACTGTATCTCCGGCAGCCGGAGTCTGACCTTTCGCTTGCTCTTAAGATAACTTTGTGAAAATACTGAACTAAGCAAGAATCGTGCTGTCTAGAATTTGTTCCAGAAACCTATTCAAAGGACACATTATTCGGTAAGCTCAGAAACACATTCTTGAGCTGACTGACAATGAGATGCTCTGAATGAACAAAGGTGCACCATTCCCTTACACATCCTGATGACCACAGAACTTTCACATCCACATATCACAAGTGATTCAGTTCTGCCTCAGGAATAAAATAACATTTCTGTCAAAGCCTCCAGCTCAAGACTCATTGCATTTTCAAATTCTTGATTTTCATTCAATATTCCCATCTGTACAGCATATCCAGAAAGAAAAAAGCTAGTATCTAAGTGGTGAGAGCTCTGAGATGCAGAGGGATCCATATATCGTAGTGCATGGATCATAGGTTTGTCTGTGGGTATAGCAGGTGATCATGAAAGTTAATAGAATGCAATGATTTATTGCAAAATGAATTGAATGCAAGAGTTGGGGAGGTTATGCTTCAGATATACTTGCATAACAGGTCAACACAAAGAGTAAACTAAACAGCAGATACCAGTAGCCAATATCTGTGCTGTAAAAGAAAGAAGTCTCACAGGCTCAAGCAGTCATTACAACTATCAGAAAAGAATATTCCATATTAGTGACTTCTTGAAAACTATCAGTGACATCTTGAAGATTAGCACAAGTAGAACACAGCTATTGATAAGCAAAGGTCAAATGCTTCCTCATACAGAGAGATTGATGTGATAGAACATCCACCACAATGAGAGATGGCAAGATGGTGGCACAGTAAAACACTCCAACCGGACCTCCTCTGCTCCGTCCTCTGCTCTTTCTTTTACATCCTTTCTCTTTTATTTCCTCCATTCTGCATTTTCTTTTCAACTAAGGAACTCAGCTGGGGGGAACAGGGGAGCTGGCGCGCCCGGAGGCAAGTCCTGCAGTGGAGGTCAGTGCGTGGAAGCATTCCTGCAGCATAGTCCGGTGTGGGGAAGTAGACCCGGAGCAGAGGTCATTGTTGGGAAGTAGTCCCGGAGCAGAGGTCGGTGTGGGGAAGTAGTCCTGGAGAGGAGGCCAGCGTAGGGAAATAAGCCTAGAGAAGGGACCATTGTGGGGAAGTGGTCCTGGAGCGGTGGCCGGTGTGGGGAAGTAGTCCCAAAGCAGTGGTCAGTGTGGGGAAGTATTCCCGGAGTGGAGGCCGGTGTGGGGAAGTAGTCCCAAAGCAGTGGCCGGTGTGGGGAAGTAGTCCCAGAATGGAGGCTGGTGTGGGGAAGTACTCCTAGAGAAGGGGCCAGTGTGGGGAAGTAGTCCTGAAGCGGTGGCCAATGTGGGGAAGTAGTCCCGGAGAGAAGGCCGCAGTGGGGAAGTAGTACCGGAGGGGAGGCCAGTGTGGAAGTAGTCCCGGAATGGAGGCTGCTGTGGGGAAGTAGACCCGGAGTGGAGGCCAGTGTGGAAGTAGTCCCGGAGTGGAGGCTGCTGTGGGGAAGTAGTCCCGGAGTGGAGGCTGCTGTGGGGAAGTAGACCCGGAGTGGAGGCCGCTGTGGGGAAGTAGTCCCAGAGTGGAGGCCAGTGTGGGGAAGTAGTCCTGGAGAGGAGGCCGGTGTGGGAAGTAGTCCTGGAGTGGAGGCCAGTGTGGGGAAGTAGTCCTGGAGTGGAGGCCGGTGTGGGGAAGTAGTCCTGGTGCGGTGGCCGGTGTGGGGAAGTAGTCCTGGAGCGGTGGCCGGTGTGGGGAAGTAGTCCTGGAGCGGTGGCCGGTGTGGGGAAGTAGTCCCGGAGTGGAGGCCGGTGTGGGGAAGTAGTCCTGGAGTGGTGGCCGGTGTGGAGAAGTAGTCCCGGAGTGGAGGCCGGTGTGGGAAAGTCGTCCTAGAGCGGTGGCCAGTGTGGGGAAGTAGTCCCGGAGTGGAGGCCGGTGTGGGGAAGTAGTCCCGGAGAGGAGGCCGCTGTGGGGAAGTAGTCCTGGAGTAGAGGCCATTGTGGGAAGTAGTCCCGAAGCACAGGTCAGCATGGGGAAGTAATCCTGGAGAAAACTTACCTTGGAGCAGCTGAGAGCCGGTCCAGAGCGGGGATGGTTGTTGGACTGAGGTCTGGCGTGGGCAGTCAGACCACATGTGGAGGCCCCTGCGTTGAGCTTCTGCAATATAATGTTTGTTTGTAATCTGTTTGTCTGACTGTAATGTCTACATTTTCTAAAAATGTCTTAATTCTAACTTATTTCGTGAATCACTGTAAAGTAATGCAACACCTTTTCTTTTTTAATTCCCCTTTTTGTATCTAAGATTTATACCTGGGTACTTGTACAGAAGATGGCACCATGGATTTGGCATTGTAAAACTTTTCACTCTACATCTGTACTTCTATTCTAGAGCACACATCACAATAAATGGATAGTCTCCCAGCAGAAACTAGTGATTCAACCAATCTGAGTTTGACAGCATTTATTTATGTCAGTGGACAGGTAACTAATTTTAAGTATGATGCAGGAGCAAGTGTCTCTGTCCTATCACCACAGCTGGAGAAGCAGAAATTATGGGGATGGAACTATATGGTTTAACTCCCAAAATTAAAGGTACTCTACAAGTAAAACTACAACGCCATAAATGTAAGGAAATTGAAGAGGTGTGTGCAATTCACAATCATCATTTCTCACATTTTTGTCTTCACAAAAGTCATTGCTCGAGCAGGAGTTTGACTAGTTGCAAGACAGCAATCGGTTTAGAATAAAACCACTGTCAACCAATTAGCAAAGGAGCAACCAGCAGCCAATCTGATTAGAATTCCTCGACTAATGGCAGGACTCAAAAAGAAAAAAAATCTTTTTTTTAAATTCACTTGTAGGACTTGGGCACTGCTGGCCAGCCAGTCTTTATTGCCCATTTCTAGTTGTCCTTGAGAAGGTGGTGGTGAATTGCTTTCTCGAACAGCTGTGGTCCACGTGTTGTAGCCAGATGTCAATGCCCTTAGGAAGGGAGTTCTGGATTTTGATCCTGTAACAGTGAAGGAACAGACATATTACCAAGTCAGGAAAGGGAGTGACTACAGAAATTTGCCAAAGATACTTAGACAACATCTTTCAAACCCATGATCACTTCAATCTAGAAGGCAAGTGCAGCAGATACATGGGAACACCACCACCTTCAAGTTCCCCTCCAAGTATCTTTGGCAAATTTCTGTAGTGTATCTTGTAGATTCTATGCACTGCTGCCTTTGAGCGTCAGTGGTGGGGGGAGTGAACGTTTGTGGATATGGTGCCAATCAAGTGGGTTGTTTTATCCTGGATGGTGTCAAGCTTCTTGAGTTTTGTTGGAGCTGCGCCCATCCAGGCAAGTGGGGAACATATCATTACACTCGTTACTTATGTCTTGTAGATAGTGGACAGGCTTTAGAGAGTCAGGATGGGAGTTGATTACTGTAGTATTCCTAGACTCTTACCTGCTCTTGTAGCCATTGCATTTTATGGTCAGTCCAGTTTAGTTTCTGGTCAATAATAATCCCCAGGATATTGAAAGTGGGGGAATCAGAGAGAGTGACACTGTTGAATGTCAAGGGGAGATACCTTATTGGTAAAGGTAATTGCCTCTCATTTATGTGGCACATATGTTACTTATTTGTTGCAGCCCCAGCCTGGATATCATCCAGATCTTGTTGCACTTGTACATGGACTGCTTCAATATCTGAGGAGTCATGAACGGTGCTGCACGTTGTGCAGTTATCAGCGAATGTCCTCACTTTTGACTTTATGGTAGAGAGAGGGACATCGATGAAGCAGCTGAAAATAGCTGGGTCTAAGCTACTACCCGGCAGTGATGTGCTGGAGCTGAGATAACTGACTGCAACAAACACAACTATCTTCCTATGTGCCAGGTATGCCTCCAACCACCAGAGAGTTTGCTCCCTGATTCCAACTGGCTCTAGTTTTACCAGGATTCCCTGATGTCACACTCAGTCAAATGCAGCCTTGATGTCTAGGGCTTTCACTTTCGCCTCATTTCTGGAACTTATCTGTTTGAACCAAGGCTATAATGAGGTCAGGAGCTGAGTTACTCTGGGAGCACCCAAACCGAGCGTCATTAAGCAGGTTGTTGCTGAGCAGGTGCTGCTTTGGATTACTTATGTTGGCGTGTGAGAAATGTTCCATACTGTTAACAGGAAAGAAGACTAATTCTACAGGATTGTTGGAAATGTTTTACATTCCTATCATTGTGCATAGGGTAATTGGGCCATAGGGTCATTCAGCATGGAAACAGACCCTTCAGTCCAACTCATCCATGCCAACCGAGTTTTCCAAACTAAACTAGTCCCATTTGTCTGCATTTGGCCCATATCCCTCCAAACCTTTCCTACTCATTTACTTATCCAAAAGGTCCTTTAAATGTTGCAACTGTACCTGAATTTATCACTTCCTCTTGCAGTTCATTGTACATATGAACCACCTTCTGTGGTCCCTTTTAAATCTTTCCCCTCTCACCTTAAAAATATACCCCCTAGTGTTTCCCCACCCGAGGATAAAGACCTTTGCTGTTCACTTTATCTATGCCCTTCATGATTTTATTAATCTCTATAAGATCACCCCTCAACTCCTACACTCTTGGAAAAAATGTCCCAGCCTATCCAGGCTCTCCTTATAACTCAAACCCTCCAGTCCTGACAACATCCTGGTAAACCTTTCTGAACCCTCTCCAATTTAATAGTATCCTTCCTACAGCAGGGTGACCAGAACTGTACACAGAATTTCAAAAGTGGCCTCACCAATGTCCAGTACAATTGTAACATGACATCCCAACTTCTACACCCAATGCTCTGAGAAATCATCAATGAAGAGAATTCAAAAGATAAAAATCAATAAACTTTGCAAGAAGAGATAAATACTTAGAATAAGAATGAGCAGTAGCACCCACTTGAGCGCATTGATGAATCTTTGACAAAAGCAAATTAGCTTACTGAAAAAATTGACATAGCAGATGTAACTTTGTTTCTACAAAATGGCTTCACAACTCCAGGGACCCCGGTTCAGTTCGGTCGAGTGACTGTGCGTAATTTGCACATTCTCCCCGTGTTTGTGTGGATTTCCTCTGGGTGCTCTGGTTTCCTCCCACAGTCCAAAGATGTGTAGGTTAGGTGAATTGGCCATGCTAAATTGCCCAAAATGTTCAGGGATGTGTAGGTTGGGTGCATTAGTCAGGGGAATTGTAAAGTAATAGGGTAAGAGAACAGGTTTGTGTGGGTTACTGTTCAGAAGGTCAGTGTGGACTTGTTTGCCTGTTTCCACACTGTAGGGATTCTATGATTCTATGAGCCAACACAAGACCAATAGCAACTCTTCAATGTTTCAACTTTCAAAGAAGAATCATAGTACCTTTGACAGAGGAGATGCTAAGTACTGTAGTCCTCTACCATGATTGAGGATGTGAAAATATTTAGGACAGCAGAAAGACATTCACAGAGGACCACGGAAACCACCCAAACTACTCTGCAATATGTATCAGCAGATTAATAATAAAGATTTTTTTGAAGAAAATGGAGCTGACCTGAAGGTGACTCTATGGAAGAGAGATCAAGTCTGCATATTCTGGGCCTAGTCAAAAAGGAGAAATTGCCCTGGTCTGAAAATCTAGGAAACTACAAGGCAGAAAGTACTTGTTTCGACAGACCTGCTGTTTTTTGGTATTGGAGAGCTCCTCCAGATCATGCTATGAGGCAATTCTCTCAGTTAGTATATATATTCATTTGTGGGACTTGGGCGTTGCAGCATTGATAGCCCATCCTTATTTGCCCTTGAGAAGGTGGTGGTGAATCACTGCAGTACACTTGCTGTGGGTTGACCCACAATGCCGGTAGGGAGGGAATTCCAGGACTTTGACCCAATGACTGTTAAGGAACGGTGGTATGTTTCCAAGGCAGGATGGTGAATGGTTTGGAGGGGAACTTGCAGTGGTGGTCTTCCCAAGTACCTGCTGCCCTTATCCTTCTAGATGGAAGCGGTTGTGAGTTTGAACAGTGATGTCTAAGGATCTTTGATGAATTTCTGTGGTGCATCTTGTAGATAGTACATACTGTTGCTACTGAATGCTAGTGGTGGAGGGATTGAATGTGGTGTCAATCAAGCGGGTTGCTTTATCCTGAATGGTGTCAAGCTTCTTGAGTTTTGTTCGAGTTGCACCCATCCAGGCAAGTGAGGAGTAGTCCATCCTCCTGACTTGTGCCTTGTAGATGGTGGATAGACTTTGGGATGTCAGGAAGTGAGCTACTTGCTGCAGTATCCCTAGACTCTGACTTGCTCTTGTAGCCACTATGCTGATGTGGTGAGTCCAGTTGAGTTTCTGGTCAATGGTAACCCCAAGGATGTTCACAATTGGGGATATTGTCCAGATCTTGTTGCATTTGGGCACAGACTACTTCAGTATCTGAGGAGTTGCGAATGGTGCTGAACACTGTGCAATCATCTGCGAATATCCTCGCTTCTGACCTTATGATAGAGAGAAGGTCATTGATGAAGCAGCTGAAGATTGTTGGGCCTAGGACCCTACCCTGAAGATTCCTGCAGAGATGTCCTGGAGCTATGATTACTGACCCTCCACAACTACAACCATCTTCCTTTGTGCCAGGTATAACTCTAACCAGCAGAGTGTTTGCCCCTGATACCCATTGATTCCAGTTTTGCCAGGGCTCCTTGATGCCATATTCAGTCAAATGCAGCCTTGATGTCACTGTCACCTCACCTCTGGAATTAAGCTGTTTTGTCCATGTTTGAACCAAGGCTGTAATGAGGTCAGGAGCTGAGTGGCCCTAGCAAAACCCAAACCGGATGTCACTGAGCAGGTTGTTGCTGAGCAAGTGCTGCTTGATAGTACTGTTGATGACCCCTTCCATCACTTTCCTGATGATTGGGTGGTAAAGACAGGTTCCTCCGGGTTCCTCAGCACCCGGAGGAAACCCACGCAGAGAATATGCAAACCCCACACAGACAGTATCCCAAGGCAGGAATTGAACCCAGGTCCGCTGGTACTGTGAGGCAGCAGTGCTAACCACTGAGCTACCGTGCCACCAATATCCCCAGTCTGAACAGCATGCTTTCTCAGGATGAATTCTGAAACATACACGCCACCGGAATTTTCAAAATCAAGAGAGTTGGAAGAGATGGGACTGTGATCAATATAAACGTTGTTATGTGCCTGAGTGCGTTGGTGTGAATTATGGGGGAAATAGCTTGGGAGATGATGCTGTATAAGGTAATGGAGCTGAACAAACTAATGTTCAAATATGCATGATATTCTACCCAATCTGGTGATGTTACACAGTCCTGCATGGAAAAATAAGGAGCCCACCTCTTGATTTGGATGGGGTCAGATGCATCACCTCCAGCTCCTGACAGTCTCTATGGTTATGTCTGAACAGTCAATGTAATTTGTACATTTCATGAGCGAGTAATAACCTTTTTTTTAAAGCAAGTGCCTATTCTTGTTAAGTCCCATAAGTAATTCACACATTCACTGCCATTGATCAAAAAAGGCCTTAGACCCAGTCTAGGAAGGAGGATTGCTGGCACCATTTACCCATGCCACAAGCTGCCTGTTATTGTTCCTATAGGAATGCAACAATGAGAGCATCACAGTGACATTAGAACATAAGACATCATCCGTTTGGCCCTTCATGGCTGCTCTAAAGCTATGGTCATAACTACATTGTCCTGGCGCTCCCCCATAACCCTTGACTCCCACGTTAATCAAAAAACTATCTAACCGCAACCCCTGAATATATTCAGTGGCAGAGCTTCCACCGAGTTACAGAATTTCAAAGATTCACTATTCCATGAGAGAAAATATTCTGCCTCATCTCCATCTTAATATGTTTTTAAATGGTGTCCCCTAATTTCAGATTCCCCCATGAAGGGAACCTCAGCATCGACCATGTCAAGGCCCCCTCATAATCTTGTATGTTGCAATAAGATCACCTGTCATTCTTTTAAACTTTAAAATAGGCCCAAGCTGCCCACTCTTTCTTCACAACACAACCCTTTCATTCCAGGATTCAACTGATTGAACATTTTCTGAATTGCTTCTGTTGTTTTAGAGCCATAGAGGTCTACAGCACAGAAAAAAGCCCTTTGACTAATTCATGATGAAGGGTTTTTGCCTGATACATCGATTTTCCTGCTCCTCGGATGCTGCCTGACCTGTTGTGTTTTTCCAGCACCACTCTGATCTTGACTCTGATTTCCAGCATCTGCTGTCCTCACTTTTGCCTTTGGCTCATCAAGTCTGTGTTGCTCAAAAACAACCACCTAACTAATCCCATTTTTCCATTATTAAGCCCATTGCCTCATATACCACACCATCGTAAGTGTACATCTAAATACTTCTTAAATGTTGCGACGTTTTCTGTCTCTACTAACCTTCATAGACAGTGAGTTCCAGATTCTCAGCATCCTTTGGGTGAAAATATTTTTTTCTCACATCCCCTCTAAACCTCCTGCCTCTTATTCACAAGGGGAGAAGTTCCTTCTATCTATGTCCCTCACAATTTTCTGCAACTTTATCATCTCTCCCCTCAGTCTCCTCTGTTCTAAGAAAAACAACTTCAGTCTGTTCAATCTCTCTTCATAACCAAAACTCTCCCACCCAGTTAACACTCTAGTATATCACCCTCTTCAGTGCTATCATATCCACATTCCAGGGCTACACCAATACTCCAGTTGAGGTCAAACTAACTGCTTATACAGTTCCAGCATTACCTCCCTGCTTTTAAACTTAATGCCTCAGTTAATAAAGGCAATCATCTCATTTGCTTTCTTCACCACTTTATCCACCTGTCCTGCTACCTTAAGGGATCAGTGCACCTGCACACCAAGGCTCCTCTGATATTTGGTGTTCCCAGACTCTTACTATTCATCATGTATTCTGTTCCCTCATTTGTCCTGCCCAAGTGTACCACCTCATTCTTGTTGGATTGATTCCATTTGCCAATGATCAGTCCATCTGACCATTCAGAATCATAGAGTCATACAGCATGGAAATCAACCCTTCAGTTCAACCCCGTCCATGTCAACCACAATCCCAAATTAAATGAGTACCACCTGCATGCATCTGGCCCATATCTATTCAAACATTTCTTATTCATGTACTTATCTAAATGTCTTTTGAATGTTGTAATTGTACTCACATCCACCATTTCCTCTGGACGTTCATTCCACACCCTCTGTGTAAAGAAATTGCCTCTCAAGCCTTTTTAAAATGATTATCCTCTCATCTTAATACTATACCGCCTAGTTTTGAAATCACCTACCCGACAGCAAATACATCGACCATTCACCTTATGTATACCCCTCGCCTTTTTTAATAAACCTCTACAAAGTACCTCTCAACGCTCCTACACTCCACTAAAACATGTCCCAGCCTCTCTTTATAACTCATTCCCAGCAACATCCTGGTAAATCTCTTCTGAACATCATCTCACTTATATAATCCTGCAATCTAAGGCTATCCTCTACATTAATTACCACCCCACCAGTTTCTGAATCATCTGCAAACTTACCGATCAACCCTCCTAAATTCAAGTCAAAGTCACTTCCATAAACATAAAAACAGCAAGAGACCCATCACTGATCCCTGTGGAAACCCACTGGACACAGCCTTCCATATAGAAAAACACCACGCAACTTCAATCTCTGTTTCTGCCACTTAGCCAATTCTGAATCCAATTTGCAATTATATCTAGTGAATCTTTTTGGTTACCTGTCTAAATACCTCCTTTGCTTCAGTGGCCAGTTTTGATAGCTTTCCTGCAGAACTCCTTTGAATGTTTCAGAACATTTAATGTACTGCAACAGAAGATTTGTATTGACGTAGTGCTTGTAATGACATTTCAACGTGTTTTACTGCCAATTAATTAATTATAAATTTAGTCACTCTTTCACTGTCGGAAACACAATGCCCAATTTGTGAACAGCAAGCACCGATGTAATAATGACCACACAATCTGTTTTAGACATGCTGTTGGAAGGATTACTAATGACTAGGACACAGGGATAACTCTGCTGCTTTTCTTCAAAATGTAGTCATGGAGTCTTCTAAGAAAAGAGGGCAGATGACAAGTACCAGCTCCTACAGTGCATCGCCCCTTCAATATTGCACTGCAGGGTCAGCCTAGAGTTTGTGCTCAAACCTTTGATTGGAACTTAGAGACACAACCCTGACTCAGACAGAAATGTTACCACATGCATCAGAATGTGAACATGCAACAAGAATAGATAATTTCATCTTCACAGTCTTGAGTCCTTAATAAAAAGTCCAAGTTGAATTTCCTGATTGAAGTATTAGCTTATTGTTGTTGAACATCATTCCTTCATCAGATTAATGTTTCACAAATGTACAGAGTGAAGGTACAACTGTGTTACAGCTGATTCCAAATGTGACAGACACTAATTCTTTATCTCACCCCCACTCCCGTAAATGTTCTATAATATATATTGGCTTAATCACAAGACATTTGTCCAAATAGATCTCTGTATTTGCTTTCCACTGAATGCCCACTGCAGATAAGTGTAGCACAGTGCAGCCAGACTGAACACAGCAGTGTGCTAAGTGGTGAGAGTTGCTGATCCTATACTCGGTCTGACTGCGGTGAGATGATGATGATGATGATGATGATGATGATGTGAATGAACTGTACTGAATGATCTCAGGCAGTGTTTATATTGATTGCTGCCACACTTGACACTGTACAGTTTGATATCAGTCAGTATTAGTGTTCCGATAAGCAGCGTCAGGGAGTATATTAGATCAAACAATCAAATTATGAGGCAAGTCACATTGTCACAGGTTTGACACTCAAGAGGTCTTGACCTCCCCACAGGAGACTGCACAATTCTATTGCTTGAAGCCTTTGAGCATTTACCTATTCATTGATTGACCAACAGCTTTCAAATATTAAAACATCTCTTTGTGGTGAGAGTGTGAATGCCCAGGGTCCATTTACTGCCGCTGCAATATGGAGGCATTTGCTTCAGGTAATAAATCGTCAATCATCTGACTGAAGATAATTCCCCCACTTGTAGACTAGATCCAGAACAGCTGGTGCAGTGTAGTCACCAGATTACATATATTTTATATATCATATGTCCACTGGTGTCCATCTATGACAGGAACACACACTGAAAGCAATATGCTTCAACAGTACACGAGAAACCTTTGCCCTGTCATATCCTAAGGGTGCTTTTACACTACAGAGTTCAATATATAAATTCCCAGTGCAAACTATCCTCAGTTCAGGGGATAATTCAGAAACATGTCAAGCAGTGGTCATTGGACCACATAGGATTTTTCTTTAAATATTTATATTCTGTCTCTTGGACATCAAATAGCATAAGCAACAACTTACAAAAGCACTTTTAACAAGCACCAAATCAAGGTGGGTTGAATAGACATTTGAAACAAAGAGATGGGCTTTAAGGATGGTTTTGTAAGTAGAAAAGCAAGTGCTAATGTAATGGGGTTTGGTGGATTTAAAGGGAATGGGATGGTGAGGGTCATAAACATAAAATACCAAAATCAGAGGAAGGGAGAGTGCTGGTAGCAGTGGGAATATGGGTGATTCCGGCTGTGAAACATGAAAGAGACAGGGAGTAGCCTGTGAAGGCAATTTAAGTAGAACGATGAGCATTTTAATTGAAAGCGAAGTCAAGAGTTCTACCTCAGCAATTAAGGGAGTAATGGGTGAGCAGGTTAGGAAATGGACAGTGGAGTTTTGGATGAGTTGAAGTTCATGGAGTATAAACATATGAGGCCAGACAGGAAAACATTGGAGTAATCAAATTGGGAAAATACAAAGTCATGAATGAGCATTGGCAGCAGATTAACTAAATTAGGGGAAAATTCAGCAGGTATGTCTGAAGTGCAAGTTGGGGGATATAAAATTTCACTGACAGTCTCTCTCTCTCTGTTTACTGGAGTAAAATCTTAGCAAGAGAAACTGATTTTAAAAAAATTGAAGTGCAGTGAATGTGATTTTGTTTTTTCAGTTTCTGAAATTCCATATGTTAAAAAACTTATTGAAGTTTTCAGGAGGTTTGATCTTTGCAAATTGGAATTTCTTTCACTCATTCACTAAATATGGACATCTCCGTCTCGGTCACTTGTTCCCCATTGCTAAATGCTCTGGCGAAGGTGGTTGTTATCTGCCTTCTTGAACTGTTCCACTACCTATGGTGTAGGTACACCTACAATGATGTTAGAAGGTAGAGAATTGCAGGATTTTGACCCAAAGACACTGACAAAATGGTGATATATTTCCAAATCAGGATGGTGAGTGGCTTGGAGGGGAAATTTTCACTGTGGTGTTCCTATGTATTTATTGCCCTTATTGTTCTCAATGACGTACTTCACAGGTTTGGAAGGTACTGTGCTATCTGAGTTATTGCAATGCAGCTTGTAGATGTTACAACTGTGTGTCGATGGTGAAGGGAGTGAATGTTGAAAGATGTGATAAAATTAATTGGGCTGCTTTGTCCTGGATGATGTTGACCTTCTTGACAGTTGTTAGAACTGCAGCCATCCAGAGAAGTGGGGAGTGTTTGTATCACATTCCTGAATTGTGCTGTGTAGATGGCGGACAGGTCATGGAGAGCCATGAGATAAGTTACTTGCTGCAGAACTTCTAGCTTCTGGCCTGCTTTTGCAGTCACGGTATTAATATTGCTGTTCCAGTTTCTTGTCAATGTTGATAGCGGGGAGTCAACAATGGCAATATCATTGAATGTCAAGGATAGATGGTTAGATTCCTTCTGGTTGGAGATGGTTATTGGCTGATACTTGTGTGACATGAGTCTAACTTGCCAGTTATCAGCCCATGCTTGAATATTTTCTGGGGTTTGCTGCATTTGAACATAGACTGTTTCAGTATCTGAGGAGTCATGAATGATGCATAGTTCGGTCATCAGTAAATATTCTATTTCTGACCTTATGATGGAGAAAAGGTCATTGATGAAGCAGCTGACAAAGGTTTGGCTGAGGATGTTACCCTGAAGAACTCCTGCAGAGTTTCCCTAGGACAGAGACATTCAATAATCACAGTCTTTTGTGCTAGGTATGTCTCCAGCAAGTTGAGAGCTTTCCCCCAATGGACCATCTTTGCTACAATTCCTTGATGCCACACTCAGTCAAAAAGCTGCTCTGATGTCAAGCGCACTTACTCTCACCTCACCTCTAAGCTGAGCACTTTCATCCATTTTAGGACCCAGGCTGTAATCAGGTCAAGAGCTGATAGCCCTGGTGCATAGCAAAATGAATGTAGTGAGCTAATTACTCCTTTGCAAGGATGTTGATCACCCTTTAATCACGATCAAGAATAAGCTGATGGATTGGGAATTGGTCAGGTTGGATTTGGCCTGCTTTTTGTGGGATTGGGAGTTTCTGGATAATTTTCCACATTGTCAGGTCAATGCCAGTGTTGTGGCTGTTTCTTATATCACATATCTAACCCAGTCACTGTACTTCAGGATGGTTGTGGAGTAATTTGGAGGGACCTGAGCTCATGAAAAATGGTGTGTGAGTGAAGGGATTTTATTTTGAGGATGGAGTGGAGTTCTATTTTGACGTTCCTGAGGTCACCCGCTGGTTAGTTCTGGATGGTCACCTGCTTGAACTATGAAGCACCCACAGCTGTGAGTTAGAGACACTGGCCTCAATTCCCAGTCCCCAGACAGGTCACCCAGGAAGAGCTTGCCAGAGGCAGCACAGGCCAGAGCCAAAGCCTGGAAGGCAATGGCTGGGGGCAGCAGGAGAGCATAGGTAAGGGACGCAGGAGGTCCGAGGCCTACATTACCGCTGGAGATGTATTGAGTTCCACTTCAGCCCTTGCACCTTGTTAACAAAAGAAGTGAAATTAAACCCTGCGATTTCATGTTGCCTTAATCCTAGATCATTGCTGTTGTGTCCTGCAAGCCCACTCCACTCATAAAAGTTTATAGAATCCATACAGTGTGGAAGCAGGCTGTTCAGTCTATCAAGTCCACATTGCCCCTCCGAACAGCATCCCAGCCAGACACACCGCAACAAATGTATTCCTCTAATCCTGCATTTCCCATGGCCAATCCTCATAACCTACACATCCCTGGACACAATGGGCAATTTAGCATGGCCAATCCACCTAACCTGCACATCTTTGGGTTGTGAGAGGAAACCGGAGCTTCCGGAGGAAACCCACATGGATTCCGGGAGAACGTGCAAATCCACACAGACAGTGGCCTCAGGGTGGAATCAAACCTAGTTCCTGGCACTGTGAGGCAGCAGTGCTAATCACTGAGCTACCATGTCACCCCAAAGTGCCCCATTCTTGTACACCACAGCTCCATGTTCTACTGCTCCCTTATTACCAGGTATAAATATCCCTAGTAGTGGAACCATACCCTAATTTCCCATAACAACATAATTACTGACCAGTAAGATAAACATTATAGGATATCTACTAGCACCTTTTCTAGAAACTTCTTAATTATATTATAATGCTACTATATCTCAAGATGTGATTTAGAGACACTAAATGCCACTATACCTCAAAAGTTCTGTGTCTCAGTTCCTTGCAATAACTTTTTCTGCAGAATGTTTTCTTTTTCAAATTGTTCTTGCGGTATAAATTGGCTACTATTCAAATTCTTCCAGGTAAACTATTCAAGCTTGATGCAAATTACCTCCAGCTCATTGACTGGTGTGCAAATTTGTTAATTTTAATTCAAATTTCTTAATTGTAATTCGGTCAAATGCAAATGTATTAACAAGGAGAAAGCAATCCATCAACCAATCAAGTTGTTGAAAACTCCTTTTAATGCTTCTTGTTCATTTTTGTTTCTTGGTATCAGATTATAAAACATTGTCTAAAAGTCTGAAGGGGTAGACATTAATTTCCCTATTGACTTGAAGTGTGTTTTGCTCAGTACTGCATATCTGGGTTTAGGTGATGTGTGTGAGTTCAATGGGCCCTTGATATAGGTCCTAAACCTGATAGGGACTAGCCAATGAAAGTAGTGGGAGAAAAACAAAATAAGACTGAAAGGTCCACCACAGTCACATTGATCCTTAGCTCAGATTGTTGAATTAATGCCAACAAGAATCAGTTTAGCAACTCTCTGCGCAATTCCCTGACCCTGCTGGAAAACCAAGCAAGACCAAGCATCCACTGATCTGTGATACCTGTAACACGAAGGAAATTTAGGCTTAAGGACTTCATAGAATCCCTACAGTGTGGAAGGAGACATTCAGCCTATCAAGGCCACTCTGACCCTCTGAACAGCATCCTATCCAGACACACCATCCTCCCATATCCCCATAACCCTGCATTTCCCATGTCTAATCTGCCTAACCTACACATCCCTGGTCACTATGAGCATCTTAGCATGGCCAGTTCACCTAACCTGCACATCTTTGGACCCAAGCACCCAGAGCAAACCCACACAGACATGGGAAAATGTGCAAATTCCACAAAGACAGACTCCTGAGGGTGGAATTGAAACCGGATCCCTGGCGCTGAGAGGCAGCAGTGCTAACCACTGAGTCACCGTTCCACTTGAAATCTTCCCCAACCCTCACTTGTCTCCATCGCAGCCATTGTGAGTGCAGATACTGTGCTGGTATACTCTGGGGTATGGACCAGGAATACTGTAGGTAAGCTATGGTAACTATTGACCTGACGTCATGTCTAATGCTTAGTACCTGGGGAGTTCAGGGCAAAACTTTATCTTTTGTGGTCGTGTACCGGTCACCCATTTTAGGCCCATTCTCAACCCCACTGTTTGTGTTCCATATAACAGGTCCTTTATGTGATGGCCCAGGCCAAACTTGTGTCTTTCCTGGGGATAAATGTTCAAAGGTATCATACCATTTGTGTTTTTTCTGCATTAAGATGACATAGAAATACAGTAGAGTTTTGTAAGAGTGCTGCATTGTCAAATGTGCTATCTTATGGATGGGATTTTTAACTGTTGCCCTTTCAAATGCCAGATACCTTCATTCACCGGATGAGGGCATTGCTGGCAGGCCAGCACTTATTGCCCATGTTACATGTTGGTCTGACCAGGTAAGGATGACATTTTCCTTCACTAAGGTGGACCTGATGGGTTTTTCCTGACAATCAACAATTATAGTTTTGTTAAAATTGAATTCAAATTCCAATATCTACTATGGCGGGATTTGAACCTGGACTTCCAGGGCATTATCTGGGTTTCTGGATTAACAGTTCAGCGATAATACCACTCAGCCATCACCTCTCCCTCACCCTATCCTGCCTACGTTTCAATATCCAAGGTCCTTCATGAACTGAGATTGTGAAAGTCATTCTAAAAACCCTTTCTATTCTTAAAAAAAACACTTTCTCTAATTTATTGCTGACAGCACCAAAGGAAAATTGTCACAATTTTATAAAAAAAAACTCTACATACCGGTGAATTTGCTGTCGATCAAACTGCAGCACTCTGTCACACTTCAGGTGTCACAAACTGTTTTATGCAAATTTCTCTGACACCGTTTAAAAAAATAAAGAAAAAAAAGTGTTGCTGCTGTTTCTCCAACAATTTTTGTTTGAATATATTTGGTGCCTGATTTTAATTATTTGTCAGTTATAGTTGATCCCATAGCCCTTCATAAGTGTCTGATTTATTCCTGTGCAATCTGGAGATGTTTGTTTTTGAAACTCATCTCTCTGTACATTTTTAGCAAGTGTTTCAATTATTAAACAGCACTGAAAGCTCAGTTTTTATGTGCAATTGGGTTTAAATATTAGTGAACTGCACTGGAATTGTAGACTTACACTTCTGTCTGCATAAACCTGTGCCTGCATACATCCCACTGCAGAGTTACAATGGAGATGTCACACTAACAAATCTTAATAAATGTTTCAATTCCCTGCCCCAGCCTAAATTGACAAGCACATCCAAATGCGCAAGTTTTCTCGATCAAAGAAAATTAAATTTTGGCCTGGGGATCTGCTTTTTCAACAGTTAGGCTTTTAGCCTTAACATGACATAATCCACTTTACCAGCAGAATTCTGAATTAACTGGTTTAACACTTGGATTCAGAGGAAATTGTCTTGCTGTAGGGAAAGCAACTTTAATGTATTAAAGTGGTAATAATCACTTGAAGGTATCAGACACCACACAATCACAGCATTCTACTACAGGCGGGAAATAATCGGAACATGTGATCGCGTACCCAAAACATTCCCTAACCAGATGGAAATTCAACTCTGAATGGCGTCACCTTGTTTTTAATCCAGTTAGCAACAGATAATATGTCGTGCTCTAAGTGTATCATAAAATACCTTATCATGGTTAATATTTTGGGGCAGCACTGTGGTTAGCACTGCTGCCTCAAAGTGCCAGGGAACCAGGTTCAATTCCACCCTTAGGCAACTGCCCATGTGGAGTTGGCACATTCCCCCATGACTGCATGGGTTTCCTCGGTGTGCTCTGGTTTCCAAATTTGTGCAGGTTAGGTTGATTGGCCATGCTAAATTACCCATAGTGTCCAGGGAGGTGCTGGCGAGCTAGATTAGCCATAGGGAATGCAGGGTTACAGGGATGGGGTGGGTCTGGGGTGGGATGGTCTTCGAAAGATAAGTGTAGACTTGATGGGCCAAATGGCCTGCTTCCACACTGTAGGGGATTCCATGTTTCTTAGGGTTAAAGGGATCAAAAGGTCTAGGGAGAATTCAGGAACAGGGTACTGAGTTGGATGATCAGCCATGATCATATTGATTGGGGGAGCAAGCTCAAAGGCCAAATGATCTACATCTTGCTACTCATTTTATGGTTCTGTCATCAAATTTACTGTGAGCAACATTGTGGGAGGTCCATGATTAGCATGTACTAATCTTCTTCACATCATTCTTTCCAGTTTGGCTGGATTCCAGAACATATGAAAATACAAAATTAGGCCATTCAGCCCCTTTAACCTGCTCAAAGGCACTGCCATTCAACTCAAACATGGTTGATCTGACTGTGGCCTTTACTCCAGATTCTCTCCTATCCTCTGTGACCTTTAACCTCCTTGTCAGCAAAGAATCAATCTACCTTCGTCTCAAAAATATTCAATTACCCTGCTCTGCCAATTTATGAGAAAGAGTTCCAAAGACTCTGTTTTAATTAGGAGCCTCCTAATTCTAGGAGACGATGGGGACTGCCAATGCTGGAGAAATCAGAGTTGATAATATATAGTGGTGGAAAAGGCACACTATGTCAGGCAGCATCCAAGCAGCAAGAGTCTCGATGTTCAGGCAGGACCCTTCCTCAGGACTGGGGAGGGGGAAGGAGGTTGAGAGATAAATTTGGGGAAAAGGGGTGGGGCTAGGGAAAAGGTAGGCAATAGGTGGGCAAAGGTCGGAGGTGATAGTGATATATCGATAGGAAGTGTGGAGCGGAGAGGTGGGAAGGAAGATGGACAATTCTGGGTCTCCTCTACTGCCTACATCAGGCCACCTGTAAACTGAAGAAGAAACACCTCATCTTCCACCTCGGGAGCCCAAAACCACATGGCATGAACATTGAATTCACCAGTTTCCAAATCTCCCCTCCCCTGAACCCATCCCAGGTCCAACCCTCCGACTTAGATTCTTGACCTTGTCTACTTGTCCATCTTCCTTTCCACCTATCCACTCCGCGCTTCCCACCGATTTATCACTGTCACCTCCTACCTTCGCCCACTTATTGCAGACCTTTCCCTTAGCCCCAACCCCACTTCCCCCCATTTATCTCTCAACCCTCTTCCTCCTCCCAGTTCTGAAGAAGGATCCTGCCTGAAACGTCAACTCTCTTGCTCCCTTGGATGCTGTCTGACTTGCTGTGCGTTTTCCAGCACCATACTTTATCAACTCAGCCTCCTTATTCTTAAACCTGTCCTGGTCCAAGTTTCTCCCACAAGGTGAAACATATCACAACATGTACCTGGTCAAGTTCCCTCAGGATTTTACACGTATCATTAAGATCACTACTCAGTCTTCAAAATTCCAGTGCATACAGATGCAGCATGTTAAGTTTTCCCTCAACAGATAACACCTTTATCTCAGGTGTCATTCGAGTGAACCTTGTCTGAATTGTTTTGAACACATTTTACATCTTTCCCTGACTGAGGAGATCAAAACTGTACACAAAGCTACCCCAAGTCAAAGTTTCCATTGCCAAATTGCATGTAGAGGCAACCCCAGTGCCTGAAAGCATTTAGATTTTTATTTCTTAATCATTCACGAGATGCAAGCTTCATTGTCTGTGCCAGTATCTATGCCCCATACCTAGCTGCCCTTGAGAAAGTAATGGTGACTGTATCTTAAACTGCTGTAGTTCATATACTGTAGAGACATCCTCAATGCCATTAGGGAGTAAGTTCCAGGCTTTTGACCTAGCAATACCGAAGGAATGGTAATATAAGTCCAAGTCAGAATGGTGAGTGGCTTGGAAGGGAATTTTAACAAGATTGAGTTTTTTTCTTGCACATCAGCTACTACAATGACTTTCTCTTTCACAGTTGATCTTGGGGTAAAATGTTCAGATGGGTTCCTGAAGGTCTATGAGGAAATTGTCAATTGCATTTGAGGAAGGAAACTTTCTCGATCCTCATGCCTTTCCTTTGCCTATGTATAGTCCAAGACCTGAAATAAATGGGGGGTGAGATTGACCTTTGTGGAGAGCACAAAAACAGGGTTGGGTCAGCAGATTGCTTCAGGAGTCTTTCTCCAACCATCTGACAGAGCAGGAGGAGCTTTGATTCTGAAGGTTTTATCTGAAAGTCAACACCTCAAACAGTACTGTGGAGGTTGGCAGAAGCAGATTTGATCAACAGTTTCCAAGGGAAATGGGATGGGGACTAAAATGGGAATAAATGTGAGGGCCACGGGCTGAGACCAAGGGAGTGGGACTGATTGTCTTTCTCTATGGAATCCAGTTTGATTTCGATGGGCTGAATAGCCTCCAATCAGTGAGTTCTAGTTTTTCTGCTTTGCTGTATAAATAGTTCGTCCTAACATTCGCCCTGTATCCCTTGCCCTAACCCGTAAACCTGTGCTTTAATTATGACAGTATATAGACCAGTATTTCTCAGTTCAAGCTTGCTGGCTCATGGTTTTTCAACCATTCACTTTAAAGCATACATAAACAGCGAGACTGTTGAGTGTGGAAATTGAAAACATTGCCAAATTAAAAGAAAGAGTCTGCATTTATGCTGTACCTTTCTCATCCTCAGAACATCCCAGCAACCAGACTCGAAATGCTCAGTCTGTTTCTCTGTCCATAACTGCTGCCAGGTCCTGTTGAGTTTCCCCAGTAACTGAATAATCACCAGGTAATCTAATTATAAGCAGAAGCTGCTGGAGAAACTCAACATGTCTGGGAGCATTTGTGGAGACAGAAACAGAGTTAATGTTTCATGATAGTATGACTCTTCTTAGAACTGCTTCATTGATGTAGATTAAGAGACAAATGTCAGAAAGTCCACTGGGAGAACTACTTTGCTCTTCATCAGATAGTGTCGTGTGATCTTGGGCACCTTAACTAAAAGATAGCAGCTCTGACAATTCAGCACTCCTCCAGTACTGTACAGAAGTGTCAGCTTATATTATGGCTCTCTCGGGTTTCTGAACTGGGACTTTGATCTGCAAAGTGTGGACTCAAAGGTGACACTCACACAACAAAGGGGTGAGTGCACACCATAAAGAGTTATCATGTGAGAATTTAGCATTGGATGGATGATCAGCAACCTTGGGATGCGTGATGAGTTTTGAGAGCTCACTGACTTGATGCAGATGAGGCATGTGGCACAGTTTCAGACACTGCAACAATGTCCTTTCATATATAGTGCCTTTAACCCTGTGAAATATCCCAAGGCACTTCTAAGGAGTATGACCAGACATAATTTGAAAATGAGATACATAAACAGAGGAGGATGACCCAATGCCAGATCAAACAGTTACATTTCAAGCATTGGTGTTGAATAGTTGTAAAACCAGTTAGCCACCACTGTATGGCCTGCCTCATCCCGAAAACCTCTTAAATTTTATATATTTACACGATAGTTCATTTTTGCTTCATGTCCCTTGTCAGATTTGCAGATTCACAGACAGTGTCATTGTACTGTTATTTGTTTCCTTGTTCTCCACCTAAGTGTTCATTCTCCATCTCAGTCCTTTACATAATATCTCAATTTATTCTTATTTCCCTCTCTTTGACTTGGGGTTGTCTAAGAATATTTTCAGGCCTGCAGTGATCAGCACTGGAAATAGTCACACAGTCTGCTCCCAGCCTGATAGACCTTCAAAAATCAGCAACAACCATCACCTTTAAATATTCAGCATCAGAACCAAAATGTGAAAAAATGCTGCATACTCTGAATTTCTCAATCTATACCAGACAGGGGAAAAATCTAAGATGTTTACTGTAATAATCTTTCATACAGTATTTCACTGACAGTCTCTCTCTTTTCTGTATATAAATTAACACTGTGTTTCACTGACAGTGTCTAACCTTGTGTGTGTTACAATACACTGTTTCACTGACAGTCGTTACTCTGTATATTATAAAGGACTGTGATTTACACATAGTCACAAGTAACAGTGTGGTGCAGTGGATGTACGCTGGGCCCATAACTCAGTTGCTGGACCAAATCCTCTGTTATTTTACATTTTTATTATCCGCTCAGAAAGAAGATGCTGGGTTACGGGGAAAAGCACTGAATAAATGGATCCTTCAAACAGCCATCACAGATATGATGGGCTGATTAGCCTCCTTTCATGCAATAACCATTCTGTGATTCCGGAATCACTGACTATTTCTCCCTCTGTACATTATAACACTTGTTGTTTTACAAAACCTCTCTCTCTGCATATGTAATATTAAACTGTTTCTCACTAGCAATTTATCACCCTCTCTGTATTATTATAAAATGTGTTCCAATGACATTTTCTCTCTCCTGCGTATTTTATAATAAACTGCATTTCACTGACAGTCCATATCACTGTGTAATTTATCATCTCTTCTCTCAAAGACAGTCCCACATAATCAAGGGGATTTGCCTTCTTGGGGATTATCGGCTAGGCCAGCATTTAATGTTCACCCTGATTGCCCAGAGAAACGTTAGGAGTCAACTACCTTTCTTTGAGTCTGGAACCACACGTAGGTGAGACCAGAGAAGGGGAGCAGTTTCCTTCCCAAAAGATCAGTGAACCTATCACAGGATTCTCCCCGATGACAGTTGTTTCAAGATGTGGAGGATCGGAGAAGGAGCAGCATTCCGAAAGCCAGTGCCTCTAAATAAACCCGTTGGACTATAACCTGGTGTTGTTTAATTTTTAATTGTCTCAAGGTCATTGTTCCAGATATTTTATTGAAGTCAAATTCCACTATCTGCAATGGTGGGATTTGAACCCAGTCCCCAGGGTTTCTGGATAATACCACTAGACCATAGCCTCCCCCAGTACCTAAAACAGCACCAAGATCCTTTCATTGCATTCATTGACCTGACTGAATCATTTCATTGAGTAAATCGTGAGGCTCTGTGTATTGCTCTCCAGAAATGTGGATGTCTGAGGACCTCCATCACAATCCTGTAAGTACTCCATCATGACATAACTGCAACTGTCATGAGTGGGAGGTCTGAGTGATTTCACAGCGATGTCAGATCACAGAGAACAAGAGTCTGAGGCTTTCAGAAAGATGTCCTGTCTCACCATCCCTTGTAAATGGTTATGTTTAATAAAGCTTGTTAATGCTCATTCAGAAGAGTGCAGACCTCATCTTACTACATGGTAGCAGCAGTAACCAGAACTTACCAAACCAGAGACAAAAGGGAAGTGAAGTGAAGCCCAGCAATAGGATAACGCTAAGTGTAAAGACCAAGGCCAGTCCAAAGCTCTGACCCTAGAGATGGGGGACTATCTGAAAAGTAGCTCAGTAGTGGCAGGAGGCAGCGAGTGACAGACTTCAAGGCACATTTAGCTGAAGGGCCTGTTTCCACACTGTAATCTAATCTAAATCTACGGAAGTGCAGAAGAAAGCGTGCTGCAGAAAATGCAGCAAGATTCCTGCAAAAGCAATCAGTCCCAGGAAGTAAAGGAGTATCATCAAACAGAGCACCGACAGATGTGAACAATAAAAACGAGCCCTCCAAAAATTCAGCAAGTGCAAAAACAAAGAGGGTGTCAATGATGCTTTTAAGAAACCCAGTATATAGAGGGTGACAAATACCAACAGGCCAATTATGTCATTCCAGTGGGAGTGCGAGCAGCAGAAGACACAGAGGGACGGGATGAATGATTCTATCAGAATTTTTATTATTTATCAGAATGACCAGAAATAAAAACAAAAAGTGCTGGAGAAACTCAACAGACCCAGCAGCATCTGTAGAGAGAGAAAAACAGAGTTAATGTGACTCTCCTACAGAGCACATTGTAGATCATTTTAGAGATAAGCCGAACCTTGGTAAAGTTCCAGGAAGTTCAACTGAAAGCAAAAGGTCTTCCAGTATTGCAAGCGAAGTGCACTGAAGAGTAATGAACTGTAGATACCCTAATCTACTCCAAGAGTTCAAGATGAGCTTCAATTACGAATTAACAATGTTCAGAAATTCCTTATCTACAAAAAGGCTGGTTGAAATCTACAATTGCCCTGCAATGCAGAAACAGCAAGTAATCAGGAAAGCTAATAGAAAGTAACGTTTTATTGCAAGGGGAGTCTAATGCAAGAATAGGGAAATTATGCTTCGGTTATACAGAACATTGGTCAGACTGCATCTAGAGCATTGTGTACAATACCAGTCACTGTAATTAGATTAGATTACCTACAGTGTGGAAACAGGCCCTTCGGCCCAACAAGTCCACACCGACCCTCCGAAGAGCAACCCACCCAGACCTATCTCCCTACATTTACCGCTTCACCTAACACTACGGGCAATTTAGCATGGCCAGTTCACCTAACCTGCACATCTTTGGACTGTGGGAGCACCCGGAGGAAACCAAAGCAGACACGGGGAGAACGTGCAAACTCCACACTGACAGTTATGGAAGGAAGAATGTACATGCATTAGAAGCAGTTCAGAGTAGGTTTACTAGACTAATTGCTGGAATGAGCAGATTACCTAATGGAGAAATGCTAGACAGGCTGGGTCTGTATCCACTAGGGTTTAGGAGAGTCTGAGGTTTCCCAATTGAAACAAATCAGGTCCTGAGAGAACTTGACTGGGTGGACATTGAAAGCATGTTTCAATTTGTGGGTGAAACTAGATCACATTTTAAAGGCAGTATTAGATAGGTCCTCGATGAGCAAGGGTGTTGGGAACGTACGGGAATGTAGAGTTGAAGTTAAAATCAGATTAGCCATGATTTAATTGAATGGTGGGGCAGGATCTAAGGGCTGAGTGGCTTCACCTTGTTCCTCGTTTATATGGTTCTCATCAGCAAGCTGTGAAAGCCCTTAAAGTTTATTTTAGTAAACTAGAAAAAGCCCAAACCTGAATGATTTTTTGTGCTTAAGTATTTTAGCAAAAGTTAAATCTGAGCATTAAAAGAAGCACATAATCCAACAAGCATTGAAGCGTGCTCACAACTGCAAAGAGATTGCTGATCTCAAAGCTCAGCCATCAGCAGTCTCCCAACAACTCTGTGTCTTGAGAAAACAATAATTACAATAGTTTTTTCCTAAGTCCAATGCAGAAACATCATGTTTTCTTCCAGTAGTACAAGAAAGAGACACTACAATGAAGTATTTTCTTTGCTGAAACGTTCAGAGCTCCAAGATCACTGTGAACGATTAGTTGAGGAAAACTTTCTTCTTCAGTTCATGAATGGTGACCAGGTGTTACAAAAAGATCTTTAAGATAGAGAATAAAAATCTTCATTTGCCTTTGCAAAGGACTATCAAGCCAGCTCTTATTTAAAAAAAAGCAATCACGTACAGAATCTTTTGAAGAAAAAGCAGTAAAGTATACAGGCAAGTAAGCCAATTTACCACAGATTTACTGCTATGCAGGAAAGTCTCACCCAGAAGTCCACTTCCTTCTCACCAATGATGCATTCTTACTTTCGGATAGTATTCCAGAAGTGTTTCAGTTTGCACAGAAGCTGCCATCCCACTCGACCCTGCAGCCACCCTCCAAAACATTGACAGTGGAACACACAAAACTAAATGCACCCAAGTGAACTGTGTACACTATTGGAGATTAATGCCTGTCCAGTCTCATGATGACCCATGGCAGAAATTGATAACCCTGCGTAGGCACCATTCTCGAATTGATGGATAGGCAATGACACAATGTTTCTCTATGTGTCTTAGGATAGAATTTGATTCACTGGCAGCCTGCATCCTGTAAATGGTTTAAAAATACTGTGTATCCTTACATAAAATATATATTTGCATCAGAAGCAGTTTTGAGAAGTTTCGCTTGAATAATTCCTAATGTGAAGGAGCTTTCTTATGTGGAATGGTAGATGCTGAGATGACATTTCCCCTTGTGGGAGAGTCTAGAACTTGGGGAATATAGTACTGTCTTCCCCAAAGAACAGTGGAGGCTGCATGATTGCATCGTGGCAGAGTTAGATGGATTCTGGATCTACAGTAGAGTCAAGGGACATGGAGGCACGCAGATAGGAAAATAGAGTTGAGCCATGATCTTACTAAAGGCTCAGAGATCCAAATGACCTAATCCCATGCCAAACTCCTGCACTCATGCATTGTATGTCATTGACACGTCTCCCTCAAGGACAAATTTTAATGTCCAGTTTCACTGATATTCTTGTTCCATATATATTTTAATACACTGTTGTTCACAGCCAGGCTCTCCCTGCATGTAATACAAAGTGTGATGTTTGCCAGGCAATTAATTGGAGTTACATGGTCTATTGGAAGTGTGCTGGGCTCATAAAGCAAAAGTCAATGGGTTGAAACCGTCCTGTTATTTGCTTTCTTCCTTATCAGATAATGAAGAATATATAAGACTCTGAGGACAAGGACAAGGTAAATTCCTTCTTTGGAGATATGATAGATTGAAAGGCCTTCTTATGTGCTGTGATCATTCTGTCACTCTGTTTGCTGACTGGTTTTCCCTGTTCTACTCTCACCAGAGTCCTGCTGAACCATAGGGCTGTTCTCTCACCAGAGAGAGATGACTGGTGGTGTTTCAACCTAATGGTCACCATGCCAGAGGTGAGGGACAATGTTGTGAAGGAGAGTCCTTCATGGTAGTCTCAGCTGGTGCAGAAACTGAATCCATGCTCTTGGCATCACTCAGCATCTCTATCTATCCATCCAACTAAGCTAACCAACACTCCCTCGACACCCCTGTATACATTATCATACATCTTATTCCATTGACAATCTGCCTCTTTTGTAGGCATTACAATACACACTATTCCAACAACAGTCTCCATCTTCTGTACATATTACAATACACTCTAGCCCATTAAGAGTTTCCCTCTCCTGTACACATTATAATACACCCTATTCCTCTGACAGTCTCCCTCTCCTGTATATTATATCTTAAACTGCTTTTCATTGGTTATCTATCTTGCTGAATATATTATAAAAATTGTGTTTTGATAACAATTACTCTATTATACTTATAGTATAATAAACTTTACCTCACTGACATCCTGCTCATGATGAATAATATAATGCACTGCATTTTGAGATAACTGATAGTGACAGGGTGGTGCAATGACATATCACACAGTGATCAACGGTATAAAACTATGTGCTATCTTATTATCCAAATGGTCTGGACCATGGAACTCAATAAATTACTTCTTTGGAAAGCCAGTACTGAAATGATTGGCTGAATGGTATAATACAACACACATCTTCCAGTTGACCTCAGATGCTGGTTAGACAAAAATTTCCCAATTTACCTTCTCCAAGGGTTATTCTGTCTATGGGGTATCCTTCAAAACTTGATCATCACAGAAATACACAGCAGCCACACAAAGCTTGTCCTCTATTTATGACACAGCTGGCATACTCTTGCAAACTTTAATCTTCCAGAAGGTTTCAGTAGGGTTGTGTGAACATTGGAGTTTGCAGGTGAATGTCAACTGGACAGAGTGGGTGAGGGAGTAGAGCAGGTGAGGTGAGGGGATAAGCAGATAAAATAGCAAATGGGTATGAGGCAGCTGGGTAAGGTGGAGAGGTGATAGATACGGAGTATGTTCAGTGGGTAATGATGGTCCATGGGAAAGAGGCAAGTTGGTGGGTTAGTGCATTGTCAGGAGGTAGGTTGGGTCAAATCAGAATGGATGAGGGAAATAGGGTTGAGGGGATAGTGGGGCAGCTGGGTCAAAGTCAGGGGAGCTGGGGAGAATTGGAGGGCTGTCGCCATATCAGGGGGTCAAGTAGAATGGGAAGGTCAGTATGCATGTAGGGTAGGCTGTGTGGAGAGAGTCAGAAGAGAGGGAGACAGAGGGTTTGGGGAAATTAGGAAGTTGAGGGGTTGCCACAAGAGTGTTAGGAAGGCATGGATTTGTGAGGGAAAGAGAGAGCTAGGGGATGTCAGTTTTCTCATTAAACAGGAGTTAAACATGTTTTACATCTGTCTAATATTTCCTGGATAACCATCCAAGAAAGTCACATTCCCAAGTGTCTGCCTCAAACTCAGGGTTGGAGATACACATGGAGTGTCCCAGGGAGCTGGGTATTTGCCCATTGGAAGTTGCCAGGAAGTTCCTATGGAGTCATGCATTGGGACCTCCGAGGGAAACTGCATGACATGCTCAATGTTGATTCTCCAGAAACTGGACAATCTGGGCAATTGTGTTTCACTGACATCACCCTGCATATACTATAATGCACAGTTGCACTAATAGTTTCAATCTTCCTGTGTAAATATTATTAAACGCTATTGTTCACTGACTGTCTCATTCTCCGGTGTATATTGTACCATTCTGTGCCTCACTGAAAGTCTCGCTTCTATATATTGTAACAGGCTCACAGATGTTCTCTGTTCTTGTATATCCGACATTACATTGTCTATCCCTTGTCCTATATATATTATGCCACTAATAACAGAGAGATGTAGAAGAAACGTGCCTGATCTGTAGTCTAAAGGTTACGAGGTCAAAACCATCCTGTGTGGCTTATTTTCACATTATGGAAAAGAAGGAATATGCTAGTGCATGGTACAGTACAAGGTTAATTGTCATTTCAAAAAACAACAGTAGAAACAATGGGCTGAATAGTCTCCCACTGTGACTGCGTTCCATTGGTGATTTCACCCCATTTCTATTATATTACTGTGTTCAAGGGTCAGTCTCCATCTCCTGTCTATATTATATTAGTGTGTTTCAATGATAGTCTGTCTCTCTATTAGTAATGTACACTGTGCTTCATTGCCAATGTCTTGCCCTTAGTATATCATAATAAAATGTATTTCATTAACATCTGTCCTCTGTATATGTAAAGTGTTTCAAAGATGGTCTCCCTCTGATAGTGTCTCATGTGGTCATTGTCTCAAAGACTGGATGTCTCTCCATACTTAAGAACACATTGGATTTCAAAGACTATCTCTCTTTCTCCTCTAAAGAGTTAAATCTATTGTTTCACAAACAGGCAATCTCTCCTCGCTCATACAATATTATCATGTATTATAGTGTACGATGCCTCACTGGTGTTGAGTATTATATAATAATGTATTATAACACGTTGTGTGTCACTGACAATCCCTCTTCAGTAAATATTACAGTGCACCTTACAGAGAGTCTTTCTCTCTTTCCCATGTGCAAGTCTTATTGTCCTGTGTACATTGTAACATTCTGTATTTAACTGACAATCTCTTATGTAGAGATTGGAATGGTTTCACACACTGTTTCTCTCCCTACACACTATATATAATCGAATAATGATTAATCATGTGCAAAATTGACTTCCGTCTTTTGGCAAAAATCACTCACTTTTATGTACCTTTGGTGCAGTCAGTGACTCCTTCCCTTTTAGCCAAAAATTCCCAAAGCTTTGAACTCACCACTCCCTCACCACTGAAGGTCAACCCATCCTGGAGCAAACTGAATAAAACTGCACACCATTGCAGGTAGCCGTTCAGCTCCTTGTGTCAGCACACATACATGTGGCACTTTGTGCACTACTTTATAAGGGTGGGGTTGGTAGGAACTGCCATTGTGAGACAGCAAGGCGATGGGAGAGAATGGATTTCAATCCCACCAAAGTGTTGCTCTTGTAAAAGTCAACACCTTACATTTTGATAGAAAACGTAGTTTTAGAAACTAAACTCAACTCAACTCAAATATACATGATATAACCCAAAACACTATATTTCATGAAGAGATTCTCAAAAAACTCCACAGAAGCCAGTATCCCATCACCACGTCACCCTTTATTTACACGTGGAGAGACCTTGACACTGATCCAGTTCCCTCAGAGCCAGCTCTCAGAGTGAACAGAATCTCTGACACTCCTGGTTATATCTATCAGCCAGGGCTCCCTGATTGGACCAGATTAACAGCCCCAATCAGGGGACTCATATTCTATGAGGTGCACCTGCCTGACCTCTTTTTACCACTACATCCCTTCCGCACTGAGTCCAAGGACCTAGGCTGGTTCTTTGCCTTGTAGCTCCTCCTGGGCTGTGTTAGCATTGGGTCACAGTCCTCCAGCCCTGCCTCTGAGGTGGTGTGTAACATGCAGTAGCTCGCCTCTTGCGCCCCGAGTGTCTCAGAAGAAATTCATTCTCCTCTTCAGGTGGCAACGGTATCAAGGTGGCAACATCTGGCGTGTCCATCTCAGATTCCAAGATATCTTCAACACTTGATGGAGAGGGAGAAAAACCATGGGTTCTGCAGCAGTCAGAAAGGCTGCTGAGGAGCAGAGCACATTTTGGTCTTGGCTACTTGCGAGTTTGCAGTTTTCAAATGGTCCGTGTGCTTGTTCAAACCTGTTGCACATGTCATGGGACCTCACCTTGCATTGACTTTGCCTCTTAGCCACGCGGGACCACTCCCATGGTTTCTACACTAAACCTCATCTCTCGAAGTAAACTGTCTCTCTCATTTAGTGAGTATTGTATCCAGCACTGGTGTTCCTGATGCCATTTCACCTGCCACTCCTGCGTCTGGGAGGATCAGATTTAACATCTTGAGGAGTCTTTTCCCCATTAGAAACTATGCTGGAGGTGACCCTGTAGTTGTATGAGGGGTGGTCCCATAATCAACCAGGAATCAGACAGTTTGCTATCTAGTGAAGCTATAGGCTATTTCTTTAGGCCTGTCTTCAAAATTTGGACTGCTCTTTCTGCCAGGCTATTGGATGATGGATGACAGAAGCAGTCCTTTTAAGACAAATACCATTCCACTTTCGGAAATACTCTAATTCCCTGCTGTTAAATGATTAGATTAGATTCCCTACAGCGTGAAAACAGGCCCTTCAGCCCAACAAGTCCACACCGACCCTCCGAAGAGTAACTTACCCAGAGTCATTTCCCTCTGACTAATGCGCCTAACACTATGGGCAATTTAGCATGGCCAATTTACCTAACCTGCACATCATTGGACTGTGGGAGGAAACCGGAGCACCTGGAGGAAACCCATGCAGACACGGGCCGTTGTCTGTGACTAACACTTCCAGGAGTCTTTCTATTGAAAAAGACACTCACAGTTTTTCTTGTGTTTAACGAATGAATTTTATACATGTCCATCCACTTTGAATGGACAACAACAATGACAAAGAATATTGAGTCCATGAAAAGACCTGCATAGTTACATGTAACTGAGTCCAGGGTTTGCAAGTTCATTCCCACAAATGTAAGGGAGCTGGTGGTAATTTTTGTCCTTGATGACACTTTGGGCACTGCCCCACCAATGCAGCTAGGTCCACAGCCAATTCTGGCCACCAAGCATAATTCACCAAAATCTTCATTTTGGAAATCTCTAGATAACTCTGGGTGACTTCACCAAGTAACTGGTGGGGACCTTTGCTTTGGACAATCACTCTTGCTCCGCATAGTAATATGTCATTCTCTACTGTGTTCTAGTGTCTTTTGGGTCCAAGAAGGTGTCATTTCTGGTTGTGATGATCGTTTGGTTTCCACATCACCACCAACTGTTCCAGTTTTGCTCAGACCGGATCTTTCCAGGTCAAAAGTCTGATATAGTCAGCTGTGATTGGAAGTGTGACCAGAAAATTTAGTAACCGTTCTGGACACTTCCAGTGGTGGTACCATTGGTGGTGTATCTGCCAGTGGGAGGAGGCTCAATGCATCCATGTTCGCTACTTGGCCTTCCAGAATGGTGTTCCAACTTGTAATTAGAGTATTACAGCCCATTACTGAATTTGGCCTGAAGCTATTGCTGGCACTGCCTTGTCCACTTTAAGTAGATCTAGCAGATTTTTGTGGTCCTTTATTATTACAAATTTATGTCCATAAAGATATTGGTAGAACTTCCTGGCTCCAAATTTGATTGCAAAGCCTTCCTTCTCTGAGCGTATTTACGCTCTATATTAGGCAAAGTCCTGGATGCATTCGCTCTTGAGCGTTCCTCTCCATTGGGCCACCAATCAGCTAATAATACTTCGATGACATACCGGGAGGCAGGGTATGTCAATACCTGATCTCACTTGGGATCATAATGTGCCAACACCTTAGAGGAAGATAGCCCTTTCTTCACTTCCTTGAAGGCTATAGCTTGGCTGCATGACCATTTCCAAGGCTGACCCTTGTTTAGGAGATGATGTAAGAGTGCCAGGATGGAGGCCAGGTTTTGGATGGATTTCCTGTAATAGTTCATCAGCCCAAGGAAAGACTTAAGCTCTGGTCCTGATGTGAGAATGAGGGTACCTTTGTTCACCCTCACTTTATCTTCCAATATGACCCAATCTTATCAACTCTGTAGCCCGAGTAGGTCACCTGGGTGGCTGGAACATATATTTTTTTCCCTTTTCAGGCATATGTCCACATGGGAGAAATATCTAAGGATTATATCCAAGTTCACAAAATGCTCCTTATTGGTCTTCCCTGTTAGCATATCATCCAGATAAATGACAACCTGCGGTAGACCTTGCAAAATGTTCTCCATCGTCCACTGAAAAGTTGCACAGGCTGACAGTACTCCAAATGGCAGTCTTATACATCAGTAGAAATCCTTATGGAGATTAATTGTAACATACTTCTGGGAATCCTCATCTAACTGCGATTCCAAGTACACATGGCTAATGTCCAGTTTTGAGAAGGGGTATACCAATGGAAGCAGACATCCTTGCCAACCCGACTGAGCTTGGGGAACACCACATATAAATCCTCCATGTGAGGGGTCAGGTATTTATCCAGCTATGCAAAACAGTTTATCATTTGTTTAAAAATCCGGCAAAGATGAACCGACCCATCAGGGTTCACAATCCGTAAGATCAGTGCTGCCCTTCCACAAAGTAGACCGTTTTGATGATTCCTTCACTTTCCAGCCTCCTAGTTTCTGCCTCTACTTTTGCCCGTAAGGCAAATGGCACTGGGTGAGCCGTGCAAAATGATGGAATCACTTCCTGGTCAACATGTAAGCTGGCCTTGGCTCCTTTGATAGCCCCTAGACCTTCCTGAAAAACTTCCAGCGAGCTAATTAGGACTTCACTCAGGCAGCCATTTTCTAATCGAAAAATGTTGTGCCAATCCAGGTAAATTTCAACCAACTTCACCCAAACAAACTTGGGCCTGAGCCTTTTACTACAATCAGTGGTAACTGAACCAGCTGCTTGTCATTAGAGACAGAAACCAAAATTGTACCCTTAATCTGGAAAGATTCCTTGGTATAGGTTCTCAATCTAGCCGAGATCATGTACAAACTTGGGCGTTGGAGTCTGGACCTAATTTTATTAAAAACTGGTTCTGCGATCACTGAAATAGCCAGACCAGTATCAACCTCCATTAGAACCTCCATTTAAACAGACATTTATTTTGATTGGTTCTGATTTGGATGTCGCTAAGCAATTTAACTGTTAGATGTAGGTCGACTTTCAAGGGTGTGTACTCTGCTAGATACCAGCCTATGAGTTATTTTACTCAGTTGATGTCTGGTGGGACTCTTTTTGCTTTCTCGAGTCCACATACCAGCAGCAACTACAATGGCTTGCTGGCACAGATCCTGAATGAAATTTTAACTATTGGGCAGGGGCTTGGCTTTGTTTTGGGGTTTTGCTGCAAACTGACCTAGAGTCCCTCCATTCAGGACATGTCCTGAGTGAGACTATGCAATTGTCTTCATTCAAGTGGTGTTCCCCAAGCTCAGTCGGGTTGGCAAGGATGTCCGCTTCCATTGGTATACCCCGTAACTCATAAGCTCCACTTGCGACATTTTCCAAAGCTAAAGCCAGTTGTAGTCCTGTCTAAAGTCCCGTTGGGATTCAGCTAATAAGCATTTTTGCATGGTTATGTCATTAATTCCACACACCACTGTCTCAGGTGAAGTCTCATTATGGGTTGAACCAGAGTCACATGCTTCTGACAGTTGTCTCAACCTCGTTAAAAATCCTGACATGGATTCCTTTAGTTCTCGAATTGCCAAGGAAAACTGACAGCATCTCAGAATTAGAGGAGGTTTGGATTTGTAAAGATCCTTAACTAAATCCATCAACCCTTGAAAGGTTTTAGTATCTGGTGCCTCAGGGAAAGTTAGACCCATAATAACTGAAAAAAAAAACGGCAGGTCCACAAGCTGTCACGAGAATTAATTGTTGCTTTTTATCTGCCCTAGTGTCATTTGCCCGGAAAAAAATAACACATTCTTTCCACATACTGGGGCCAGTCTTTGATGGCAGGATGGAATGAATAAAACTTCCCAAATAATGGCAGGATGCCAGCAACACTTATCCTAACTCAAGGACAAATTTCTTCAGGAGTGTGCTTTTCTCTCGGTGTACACTACACAGAGGCTGGTATCCCATCATCAAGTCCCCTTTTATTTACATGTGGAGAGTCGTGGACACAGGTCCAGCTCCCTCAGAGCCAGCTCTCAAAGTGAACAGGATCTCTGACACTCCTGTTTATACCTGTCAGCCACAACTCCCTGATTGGAACAGATTACCTGTCCCACTCATGGAACTCATATTCTGTGACATCCGACTGGCTGACATCGTTACAATCACACCACAGGCTCCCTCTGCAATGTACCCATTTTGTAAGTCACTGACTATCCCTCTCCCACTGAATATTATTATGCTCTAGATTACATGCAGGGCTTTATTTTTCTTCATTCACAGGATGAGGTCATCACTAGTGAGGTCAGCATTTATTGCACATCCTTAATTGCCCACAGGGCTGTTAAGACTCAACCACATTACTGTGGGCCTAGAGTCAAATGTAGACAAAACCAGATAAGGATGGCAGTTCCCTTCCCAAAATTATTTCAATGAACCAGATGGTTTTTTCTGACAATCAACAATGGTTTCATTGTCATCACTAGACTTTGAATTCCAGATTTTTATTAAAATCAAATTCCACCATCTGACATGGCAGGATTCAAACCCAGGTCCTCAGAGCATTACCTGGGTCTCTCGATTAACATTCATAAAGTGTGGCGCTGGAAAAGCACAGCTGGTCAGGCAGCATCCGAGGAGCAGGAGCGTTGACGTTTTGAGCATAAACTCTTCATCAGGCCGGAGAGTATATGCTTGAAACGTCACCTGACCTGCTCCTCAGATGCTGCCTGACTGGCTGTGCTTTTCCAGCACCAGTCTCTCGACTCTGTTCTCCAGCATCTGTAGCCCTCACTTCCTCTTGACAGTCCAGCAATAATGCCACTAGACCACCACCTCCTGACAAACAGGGAGAACAGGGAGAAATTGTGAGTGGCATGAGGAATTATCTGTCCCTGTATTATATAAATGTAGTCACACGAGAAGCATGACTCATAATCCAACAAATTTCTTTGAAAACACAAGCTTTTCACTATTGTAATGATCAGACACTGTACTGGCAGTATCTCCCTGTATATCCAATATCTGATAATAGCAATTCACTGACAGTCTCTTTATCCTGTGTACATTATCATCTACTAGAGAAGGTGTAAAACTTGACCTACTCTTTGGAAATAAGGCAGGGCAGGTGACAGGTGTCAGTGGTGTAGCACTTTGGGGCCAGCAACCATAATTCTGTTAGTTTTAAAATAGCGATGGAAAAGGATAGACCAGATCTAAAATTTGAAGTTCTAAACTGGAGAAAGTCCATCTTGACGGTATTAGACAAGACCTTTCAAAAGCTGATTGGGGGCAGATGTTTGCAAGCAAGGGGACAGCTAGAAAATGGGAAGCCTTCAAAAATGTATGACGAGAATCCAGAGACGGTATATTCCTATTAGGGTGAAAGGAAAGGATGGTAAGTATAGAGAATTCTGGACGATGAAAGAAATTGAGGGTTTGGTTAAGAAAAAGACAGAAGCATATGTCAGGTATAGACAGGATAGATCAAGTGAATTCTTAGAAGAGTATAAAGGCAGTAGGAGTACACTTAAGAGGGAAATCAGGAGGGCAAAAAGGATACAGGAGATAGCTTTGGCAAATAGAGTTAAGGAGAATCCAAAGGGTTTTTACAAATATATCAAGGACAAAAGGGTAACTAAGGAGAGAATAGGGCCCCTCAATGATCAACAAGGCAGCTTATGTGTGGAGCTGTAGGAAATGGAGGAGATACTAAACAAGTATTTTGCATCAGTGTTTACTGTGGAAAAAGACATGAAAGATATAGAATATAGGGAAATAGATGGTGATATCTTGAAAAATGTCTATATTACAGAGGAGGAGGTGCTGGATGTCTGGAAATGCAAAGAAGTGGATAAATCCCTAGTACCTCATCAGGTGTATCCTAGAATTCTATGGGAATCTAGGGAAGTGATTGCTGGGCCTCTTGCTGAGATATTTGTATCATCGATAGTCACAGGTGAGGTGCCGGAAGACTGGAGGTTGGCTAACATAGTGCCACTATTTAAGAAAGGTGGTAAAGACAAGTCAGGGAACTACAGACCAGTGAGCCTGATGTTGATGGTGGGCAAGTTTATGGAGGGAATCCTGGTGGACAGGATGTACATATATTTGGAAAGGCAAGGACTGATTTGGGACAGTCAACATGAATTTGTGCATGGAAAATCATGTCTCACAAACTTGATTGAGCTTTTTGAAGAAGTAACAAAAAGGATTGATGAGGGCAGAGCGGCAGACGTGATCTGTCTGGACCTCAGTAAGGCGTTCAATAACGTTCCCCATGAGATACTGGTTACCAAAGTTAGATTTCACGGAATACAGGAAGAATTAGCCATTTGGATATAGAACTGGCTCAAAGGTAGAAGACAGAGGGTGTTGGTGGATGGTTGTTTTTCAGACTGGAAGCCTGTGACCAGTGGAGTGCCACAAGGATCAGTGCTGGGTCCACTGCATTTCGTCATTTATATAAATGATTTGGATGTGAGCATATGAGGTATAATTAGTAAGTTTGCAGATGACACCAATATTGGAGGTGTAGTGGACAGCAAAGAAGGTTACCTCAGGTTACAACAGGATCTTGATCAGATGAGCTAATGGGCTGAGAAGTGGCAGATGGAATTTAATTTAGATAAATGCGAGGTGCTGCATTTTGGAAAAGCAAGTCTTAGCAGGACTTATACACTTAATGGTAAGGTCCTAGGGAGTGTTGCTAAACAAAAAGACCTTGGAGTGCAGGTTCATAGCTCCTTGAAAGTGGAGTCACAGGGAGATAGGATAGTGAAGAAGGCTTTTGATATGCTTTCCTTTATTGGTCAGAGTACTGAGTACAGGAGTTGGGAGGTCATGTTGTGACTGTGCAGGACATTGGTGAGGCCATTTTTGGAATACTGCGTGCAGTTCTGGTCTCCTTCCTATTGGAGGGATATTGTGAACTTGAAAGGGTTCAGAAAAGATTTACAAGGATGTTGCCTGTGTTGGAGGATTTGAGCTATAGAGAGAGTTTGAATAGGCTAGGGTTGTATTCCCTGGAGCGTCGGAGGCTGAGGGGTGATCTTATAGAGGTTTATAAAATCATGAGGGGCACGGATAGGATAAAGAGACAAAGTATTTTCCCTGGGGTGTGGGAGTCTAGAACTAGAGGCCATAGGTTTAGGGTGAGAGGGGAAAGGTATAAAAGGTACCTAAGGGGCAACTTTTTTCACACAGAAGGTGATGTGTGTGTAGAATGGGCTGCCAGAGGAAGCGGTGGAGGCTGGTACAATTGCAACATTTAAAAGGCATCTGGGTGGGTATATGAATAGGAAGGGTTTGGAGGGATATGGGCTGGGTGCTGGCAGGTGGGACTAGTTTGGGTTGGGATATCTGGTTGGCATGGATGAGTGGACCGAAGGGTCTGTTTCCATGCTGTACATCTCTATGACTCTGTGACTGTGATTCACCGACAATTCTTCTCCATATCTATGAAATATACCTTGCTTTCCTGACAGTCTCTTTCTTTCTCGTGTTTATTAGAACACAATTTATTTTTTGTTAATGTGGTGAGAGGGTGGTTTTGAGTAAAGGCTTTCCCCTGGCAATCCTCCTGCCACAGGTCCTCAGCTGTTACTCCCAGTATGATGGTTTAACCTGGGTGGTGTGGGGAGAAAGCATACTGCTGTTGGGTTGAGGAGTTCAGAGATCAAGGGTCGATTATAGTTGCAGTGGAACTTGTCCAGTAGCTTGCCCTCTCTAAGTACCTTCTTGGAGGGGAGTGGGAGTGGAGATGGTGATGGGTACAATGTTGTTCAGGACTCATCTTGCTCAGTGGCTGCCTGTTGTCTCAACACTGGCCACAGCTCAATCTCTGAGGAAGGACAGATTTCACAAACTGTGCGTGTCAAGGGGTGGGGGGCAAGGGAATCAAACTTAGCCAATAACACTGCTTCAGGCATTAAAAGATGCGAGATAGCCAACATTTTGGCGAGCAAGTTCCCTCCAATGAATGACTAGTGACTGATACTCACTGTAAAATACAGCTGAGGGTATTTCCCTCTGCTGTATATTTTAATGCTGTCACACACAGTCAGTCTGTTTCAATCCTATATGTGTGATAACACAGATTCGCACTTTCCCACAGGTTTTCCTCTCTTCCTGTATTTACTGAAATAAACGTTTCAGTCTCCATCTCATTGACTGTGCTAGATTTGTTCATTGGCAATCTCTCTCTCTCCTGTACCTAATCTTAATAGACTGATTCACAGTCAGGTTCTCTCTCTATCCTCTATCTTTTATTGTGCATTGATTCATAGACAGTCCTCCTATTCCTGTATATAGTTTTAGAAATCACATAACACCAGGTTATAGTCCAACAGGTTTATTTGGAAGTATAAGCTTTCGGAGCGCTGCACCTTCATCAGCATCTTCATGGTGTTGTGTGATTTTTAACTTTGTCCAGCTCAGTCCAACATCTGGCACCTCCACATCATGCATATATTTTAACACATTGATACACAATCCCCTTCTCTAACGTACATACTAATGCCACAAAGTCTCTGTGTTCTGTATATGTTATCCTACACTGATTCACTGGCAGTCTCTATCAATCTCTCTCCTGTATATAGTATAATAAACTATATCAACTCTGACTCTCCAACATCTGCAAACCTCACTGTCTCATAATAAGCTGATTCACAATCAGTGGCTCTTTAGTATATATTGTGATACACAAATTCATTGACAGTCTCTGTCTTCTGTAGGTTTTATAATACTGACTCACAATCAGACTCCATTTTCCTACTGGTATTATAATATATTGGATCATGGACAATCTTTCAAAATCTCTCCTGTATATCATAGAATGCACTGTTTCATACTCTCTATCTCTGTCCTGTACATATTATAATGATTCACAGACAGTCTCTCTCCCTCTCACCTTTATACATTATGATACACTGATTCATGGACAGTCTGTATGTCTGTCTCTCTGTCTCTTTCCTGTATATATTGTAATTCACTGATTGACGGTCTGGTTCCAACCTGTATATATTATAAAAGAGATTCAGACAATCTCTCTTTCTCCTGACTGTTATAAAATACTGATTTCATGTTTCTTCTGCGCTTTTTATAATAGACTGACACTTAGAAAGTCTCCTGCACATATCATACCTCGGCTTACTGTGCTGGGACCCCCCATTGGAGGATGCCTTCATTGGGTGGTCTTGAGGACCATTCCCTTAAGAATATAAAACATGGTTGCTTGCTTGCTGCAAATTTGTATGTTTGCTTGATAAGCTACTGGTATATGAGACTGGCATGAGAAGGCAAATTGATTCTATATTAATTAGCATGGGAAGGCAAGGCTGGGATGCTGTCAGAGAAGCGTAAAATGAGTGAGCACTAAGAGGGCAAGCGAATATCCCTGAGATGCAGCTGAGTCCAGTCTGCGAGCTAGGTGCCTGGCCCTGTGCACAAAGTGCCCTATTGCACCCTATAATGTAAGTCTGTGCTTCCAGAGCGCAATGCCAGTGAACAGAATCCCTACAATGTGGAAACAGGCCCTTCAGCCCAAAGAGTCCACACCAACCCTCCGAATAGTATCCCACCCAAACTCATTCCTCTACATTTATTCCTGACTGATGCACCTAACCTACACATCCCTACACATACTGGGCTGACAGATGTCAATGCCAATAGCCACAGAGAAGTATGTGTGTGGCTGGTGCCCATGGTGTGTGCTCTATCCTGTGGCTTGGTGAAAGCCAACATGGAGGTGTTTCAGAGTAAGCGGCAGACAGTCTAGTTTCCGTGTTGAGTTTCTATGTTTGGTGAGTTTGGTATGATGCAAGCGTAAATATTAATGAGGCAAGCTGTGGTGTTAATAATATGTTTAACAAGCAATAATAAGAATAAGTTGACATTTTGCCACTGCCTAGCAAGAATCTTACCTCTTTGCTTGTGTAAAGCACAAAAGAAGACTGAAGATGATCTTGGGATGGGCCTCACTGTACTTGTTACCCCTTTCTGCCACACATTTCACCATAGCCCATGTCACTCATAACCCTATAAGATTTTACCCTCTCTCTCTTCCTCTTGTATAAGTATTAGAATACACTGATTCACTGTATTTATAAAACACTGATGGACAATCATTCTCAATCTCCTATATGCATTATGAGACACTGATTGACAGTCTTCCATCTCTCCTGTTTATCATAATGCAGTTTCTCAGTTCTCATGTCTGTATATATTTCACTACACCAATTCACAGTCTTCATTGTGCTCTCTGTCCTGTATAGTAATATATAATTCATAGTCTACTTTTGCTTCTGTGTATAATAGAACACTGCTTCACAGTGTTTCCTTCTGCTGGGTGTCATACAGTATACTGTTCACAGTCACGCCTCTGCTTTTATGTATTATAATAGAGTCACAGACTGCCCCTCTCCATCTCTCTCCTGTATACATTTTAATACACTTTCACAGACAATCTCTTTCTCTCCCTCCTTTATGTATTACGCTGCACTGATCCAGACTGCTGCTCTCTCTCCTGTTAGCTCAGTTGACTGGACAGCTGTTTGAAAGCAGGGTATGAACCAACAGTGTGGGTTCAATTCCTATGTAGGTTGAGGTCTCCATGAGGGACTCTCTTCCTCAAGCTCTCCCCTCAGCTGAAGTGTAGTGACTCTCAGGTTAGCCCATCACCAGTCTTTCTCTAACAAGAAAGTGGGGCAATGGGATTTCACTTTTTGGGATTGATTTGCTTCAGTTGGCTGGATAGCTGGTTTGCAATGCAGAGTTGATACAATAGCATGTGTCCATTCTAACAAAGGCTAAGGTTATTATGAAGACCCTACCTTCTCAATTCTTTCGCTTTGCCCGAGGGGTAACTCTCAGATTAAACTCACTACCAGTTATCTCTCTGTATTGGGAGAGGGAGACTACATGACTTTATCTTTACTTTATATAACACTTTATATGTGATTCACCAGGGAGTCTCCTCTGCCTCCTGTATATTTCATAGTGCAGTGATTCACAGACACTTTCTCTCAGGTATAAACTATAATACACTGATTCACAATCTTACTCACTTCTTTGTATATGATAACATACTGATTCATACTGTACCTCTCTCCTGTATCTGTCATTATTTGCTGTTTGGCAGAATGTCTCTCTCTCTCTTTCCTTTACATCAGAGCAACAGCCAGTCTCTGTCTCTCCTTTATGTATCATACCAAACAGATTCACACACGTTTTCTTTTTATTATATATTTTGCAAGATGGTGAGGCACAGACTCCCCAATCTCTTGAACAGATCATAATACACTGATTTGTTAATGCTCTCTATCTAGTTTGTATTATAATACAGATTCACAGTCTCTCTTTCCCCGATATATTTTATAACATGCTGACTCAGACAACTTCTCACTCCTCTGATATATCATAATATACTGATTCAGAGTGTCTTTCTCTTCTGCATACACTGAATCACAGTTATTCTCTCTATACATATTACAATATAATGATTGGCAGTTCTCCATGTATATTGAAATACACTGAATCATGGACAATTGCTCAGTCCCTTCTGTGTCGAGTATAGTTAACGAATGCATGGAGAGTTTCTCTCTCTCTCACCTGTATACAGTATACTCTAAAGCACTGGTTCATGGGCAGTATCTCCCAATCTTGTAAATATTATAGCATACAGTCTCTGTCTCTCTTGTATATATTGTAATACACTGACTTACAGTCCCCTCTTGCCTGTACACATTATAGTGCATATTATATTATAACAATACTATATTATACACTGGTTCATAGACAGACTCCCACTCTCCTGTATATAATAAACCATCAGTCACTATTTCTGTTTCTCCTGTACATGTTACAATACACTCATGATCAGTCATGTAAATATTATAATTTAGTGCTTCACAGACAGTCTCTCTCCACTTTGTATTATAATACACTGATTCACAGATCAACTGATTTATGACACACATAGTCTTCTCTCTCCTCTATATTATAATACACTAATTCAGATAGATTCTCTTTCAATTTTGTAAATATTATAATAGACTTTCACATTCTTCTTTTTTGCCTCTGTATAGTATGACACAATGATTCATAATCTCTCTCTCTCTCTCTCTCTCTCTCTGTTCTATATATATATATATATATATATATGTCCTGGGGGGCTGTTTGCTAATGTCATGTTTTGCTTGATCCAGAATGGTATAGGGATGGGAACCTGAACAGGGAGATAGAGAAGGGAGAAACAAGGATAGAAACTAATGACAAAAAAGTAAGAAGTAAAAGTGGGAGGTGGAAAAACAAGAGTGTACAACTAGTGGGTCATAGTGTGAACTAAGAGTTAAGACAATTAACAAGGATAGAAATGCAAGTCTAAAGGCTTTGAGTCTTAATGTGCAGAGTATTCAAACAATGCAGATAAATTATCAGCATAAATAGATATACACAGTTTTGACAAATGTATAATTATGGAGACATGACTGCAAGGTGACCAAGCATAGTAAGTGAACATCCAGGGGTATTTTATGTCTAACAAAGGCAGACAGCAGGGGAAACTGGAGGGGTAACATTGTTGGTAAAAGAGACTTGAATGCAATACTTTAATACAATACAGAAGAAGGATATTGGCTCAGAAAATCATGATGTAGTATCCATATGTGTGGAGATAAAAAAACACCAAGGGACAGAAACATTGGTGATGTTGGCTATTGATAAATCTGTATTAGTAACAAAAAATATTGCAGAGATGTAATGGAAGGCATTAAAAGGAGATTAGAGATGCACGTAATAAAGGCACAATCATAATCATGGATGACTTTAATCTCCATATACTCTGGACAAACTAAATGAGCAATAATACTGTGGAGGAATATTTCTTGGCCTGTGTGCATACTTTTTAAACCAAAACATTAAGGAAACAACTACAGAGCAGGTTATCCTCAACAGGGCATTGTGCAATAAGGAAGGTTTAATGAACAACTTTGTTGAGTGGGGTCTATTTGGGAAGACCAACCATAAAATGATAGAAACATTTGTTAAGATGGCGAATGAAGAAACTGAGCCTGAAACTAGGGTTCTGAATCTAAATAAAGGATATGAGGCATGAATTGGCAATGTTGGATTGGGAAACGTTACAAAAAGGATAAGCAATGATGACATCTAAGAAACATATGCATGAAATACAATTATTATTAACACCTATATGATACAAAACTAAATCAGGAAAAGTGGTTCAACCATGACTTACAAAATAAATTAAGGATACTATTAGATCGAAAGAGGAGACATCATAAATTACCAGAAAAAGCAGGAAGCCTGAGGACTGGGAGCAGTTTAGAATTCAGTAAAAGAGGACAAAAAGACCAATCGGGATGGGAAAATAGAATAGGATAGTAAACCTGCAGTGACATAAAAACTGACTATAATAACTTGTATAAATACATGAAGAGAAATCAATCTGCAAGAACACTAGCAGGTTGCTTATGGTCAGAAATTATAATGGTAACGAAACAACAGAAGAATTGAACACATATTTTGGTTCTGCCTCCACAAAACAGGACATATAATTTCCTAGCAATGTCAGGGATAAGGTCTAAACGGAAGAAAAAAAATAAAGAAAATCAGTATTAACTTTTAAAAAAATGCAGAAATTAATGGGGTGAAAGGCTGACAAATCACCACAGCCTGATAATCTACAATGGTAAAGCCCTGGGTATATTGGATGCATTGGTGGCCACCTTCCAAAATTCTATAGATGCTGGAATAGTTCCTACAGATTGGAAGTTGACAAATATAACACCACTGTTTTAAAAGGGAGGGAAAGAGGAAACAGAGAACTAAAGACCAGCTAGTCTAACATCAGTCATGTGGAAAATGCTAGAATCTATTATAAAAGACATAATAATAGAACACCTGAAAAGTATTGATGGGATTAGACAAAGTTGGTATCAGATTATGAAAGAAAAATCATGTTTGGCTAACATACTGGACTTTTTTTTCAGGATTTATATAGTGGAATAGATAAGGGAGAACCAGTGGCTGGAGTACATTTGGATTTCAAGAAGGTTTTTGATAAGATTAATATGACTGTAAAACTATAATCCAGGGGTAGAAACAGGCCATTCAGCCCATCAAGTCTGATCCACAAAATAATGAGATCATGGCTGATCTGATAAACCTCAACTCTACTTTTCTGCCTTTTCCCCATAACCCTTGATTCCTTTATCAATTAGACATTTATCTCAGCCTTGAATATATTTAATGATACAGTCTCAACAGCCATCTGCAGTAAAGAATTCCACATAAGAGGCTAGTGGCATAACTAAAGCACATGGGATTGGGCATAATATACTGACATGAATGGAAAAATTGGTTGACAGAGTGGAAGTAAATGAGTCTTTTCTGAGTGACAGGCAGTGACTAATTATGTACTGCAGGGATCATGCGTGGGCCCCAGTTATTATTAATACTTTATATAGAGTGAGCCAATGCAACTTTTCCAAATTTGATGATGACACAAAATAAAGTGAGATTGTGAGTTATAAGGAGAATGCAAGGAGGCTTCACAACAATTTAGACAAGTTGATGAGTGGGCAAATACATGGCAGATGCAGTATTATATGGATAAATGTGAAGTAATACACTTTGGTTTGAAAATTTAAAGAAAGAATATGATTTGCTTTAATTGGATTTAATGGGAAATATAGACACACAAAGGGATTTGGGTGATCCTGTACACCAGTCAATGAAGGCAAACAGGCAAGTGCAGCATGCAATTAGGAAGACAAGTGGCAAGTTGGCCTTTATTGCAAGAGAATTTGAATTCAGACAAAGGATGGCTTATGGCAGTTATACAGGACCTTGGTTAGACCAAACTGAAGGACTGTGTTGCCTAACAGAGAGTGTCTCCTTCTATGTTATACATCATGATATACTGCTTCACCTAATCTCTGTACTGTGAATTCTAAAACACTGATTCACAGTCTCTCTTTCTTCTGTATATATCATATTATGCCGAACCATAAACAGTGTCTGCTAGTCTTGCATATATGACAATACACTGATTCACATGTAGTCTCTCTCTATCCCAAATGCATTAACAGAGAGTCCCTTTATATATCCTCCTCTGTATATTTGAGCACACTGATTCACAGTTTCCCTCTCTGGTTTATACTAATATGCACTGATTCGTAAACAAGTCTGGCTCTCAAATGTATATTTTATACAATACCGATTCACAGACAGTCTGACTCAAATGCATATTCTATAATGCATTAATGCACATACAGTTTCTTTCTCTGTGTATAAATTGTATTTTATGATTTACAAATAATATCTTTTCTCGTATTGTTTTACTATACTGGTTCACAGCAATCTTCTTTCTCATGATTGATATTCAATCTCCGTCTATGTATTAAAATACATTGAACCATGGACAGTCTCTCACTCTCTCTTGTATAGGTTAAAATACACTGAGTCAAGGACAGCCTGTCTCTGACCTGTATATATTGATACACAAACTTGGAGGATATGTCTCTCTCCCTCCTGCATATACTATAATGTAATGATGCAAAGACAGTCTTTCTCCGTCCTGTATCTATTATAATACACTGATTCACAGTCTATCTCTCTCTATATATATATCACACTACAATGATTCACAGTCACACACTCTCTCTCCTGAATGCATTATAATCCACTGATTAACAGTCTGTATATATCACACTACAATGATTCACATGGATACACCCCCTCTTTCTCATGTCTATACTATACTGAATCAGTTTCAGACTTCCCTCTCTCCTGTGTGTATTACACAATTATAACTCATGGACAATTTCTCTCTCTTACATATTTTACTGTACACTGATTCACAGACTATATTCTTGCACTTTTAGGGAGATTATTCTCCTAGAGGAATTTAAGCACCATAACTGTCTGTAATAAGAACCCATAATGATGGCCAAAGTTGCAACCATTGGAAAGAAAGCATTTAATGGCTGTTATAAGCTAATTCGTAAAACTAATCTTTGTTCCCTCATAAATTAGAAAGAGATAGAAAATGGGAGAATGAAAGGAAAGCAAGTAGCTAAGATAAGGAATGCCCCATGGGTTCCTCCTTAGATCGAAGGGAAAGTATGGAGGTGAAAATTCAAAGCTGAGATGCTTTTGTTGTGACAAGTTGGAACACATTTGTATAGAATACTGGAAGTTGTGTGGGAAACCAATGGGATTTGTTGAGCTCATGAGAATGTGTCCAAGAAGGAAATTCAAAAGGGAAAGCCACGAATCAGATCATAGCTTTAAATACAACTAAGAAACTGCAAGCAAGCATTGCTGCGAGTGCAAAGGAGGTACACAGGGCAGATGAGAGATAAAGAAGGTTTTTGTCCAAAGAGTATACGTCGCCTGTTTTCTTTAAATGAAACATCCAAGTTCATAATAATGCTAAGAGATACATGGGTCGCTCAAACTCAACCAAAAGATATTGTTGGCAAGAAGATAATGAGGTAAAAGTGTGTCATGTGATAAGACTGGAGGATGGTTATGGAGGTAATAATAGAAAGAAATAGAAGTAGAGAGTTTTCAAAGTATGCTTCCCAAAGTTTGACTAGCTAACACAGAAATATCGGGAAAGTTAGACATTGTGAGCTTTGGCTTAGAGAAAGTTCAAACGGGAGAATATTTTCATACTACTGGGAAAGTATAAAGTAATCTTCAGAGACAGACTTGAATGCATACATCAGCAAGACATGATGTGGACACAGGAGAGCCAGGACCGATTTTACAGCATCCTTATTAGTTGCATTCAGAGAAAACAAAAACAGATCGAAACAGAGAATGGAAAAACACTTGGTTGAACCAAATCAAAGCAATTGGGATTTACCAATAATATTGGTTCCGAAATTGAATGCATCAACAAGCCTTTGTTTACTTTATAAAAACATGCAGTTACAAAGGCAAATTTGTACCCAATCCCATGACTGGAAGGCTGTATTGATGGGGTTAGCAGCCCGTTATTCCTTCTAAAATTGATCTATTGAAGGTGTACTGACAAGAAATAAATACTTTTTTACACTGAATAGGCTGTACCAATGTTGAGTGATTTCATTCGGGTTAAAGAATACCCCAGGTACATTCCAGAGGCTTAAGAATCAAGTCATAGGTGAGGTCCGCAACTGTATAGTTTGTTTACATGATGTTGCCGCATATAGTGATACATAGGAACTGTAGGTGAGTCAAGGAAAAGACCTGTTTAAGCAATTACCGTGGACTGACTCAGTAATAAATGTAGCCTGAAGTGTATTTAGAAAAGTAAGAGAAACGTACCTAGGGCATACTGTAGGGCAAGGACAATCATTGCCAAGGACAGCAAAAGTGAAGGCTCTAAAGGAATTAAATAAAACAAAGAACTATGGTTGCTGGAGATCTGAAACAAAATCAGAGATTCATCTGTGGGAAGGAAGCAGAATTAATATTCCGAGTTCAGTGACTCTTCTTCAGAAGAGTTCTGATGAACAGTCACCAAACTCAAAATATTAACTCTGCTTTCTTCCTATAGATGCTGCCAGACCTGTTGAGTGTTGCCAGCAACTTCTGCTCGAATAGAATTCCCTTTTCCTAAAACTAAATGAGAAATCATGACATTTTTCAGAATTGGTGTGTTTCACCAAACATTTGTGTGTAACTTAAGCATGATAACTGTAGCTTTAACATATTTAGTGAAGAAACAAGCAAATGCATAATGGTTACCAGGATGTCAAGCTACATCTCAAAAGGTGAAGGCAACCCTAATATATCAACCAGTGCTGGCCACCCTGCTGTTTCCAGGTCTTTGACAATGGCTATTGAAGATAGTGACTTGGGGGTGAGTGCTGTCTCATGGCAGGGTGATGAGTTGGGAATAGAGAAGCCAGTGGGATACTTCTCTTTGAAACTTAACCAATCTCAGAAGAAGTACTCAACTGTGGAAAAAACAATTTGGAACTTTTGTTGTCTCTTTGACACTTTGCAGTTGATATTCAACACAGCAACAGGGAAACACTATCTCATATTGTTCACTTGCCTTTGTGGAAAAGTTTAAAACTCAGAACATGAAACTATTTATATGAAATGCTTTTTTGAATCCATTTAATGCAAAGATTATTCAGATTGCTGGATAATGTAATTGCAGATGCATTGTCCCAAGTGTAAAATTTTGGTATACATTGATGGTTTAAGAAATGTCAAGATTGTATAAGGAGAAACAGGGTGCATGAGAGAATGAATTGATGTTACTCTTGCATTTTGGTGCTTGTACACCACATATTTTGTAATAAATGCATTTTTGAAATGGTGTTTCAATTTTTAAAGGTTGAGGTATGAAAATACAATTTTTTAAATATTTCTGTATTCTTGGTAATTGGCCAGAAAAGTGAAAATAACAGTTTTAGATTCTGAAGAATTTTGAAGGATTGCTGTATATTGTAAAAGCAAGTTACCAAACACTTATTGTAAGTACTGTTTACACAGCTGCTTGTGCAAAAATTGAGAGTGGTCAATATGCAGATAAGCAGGGGCCAAGGCTATCTACAAATGGAGCGTAGCTAGCAACAAGTAGCTGATTGGATTGTAGGGATTCTGACAATAGTCAGGCTTGATTTCTCTTATTCTTGTGTATATTAACTCCCTAGACAGTTTCTCTCTCTTCCTCTTGTATATACTGTTACACATACATTGTCTCTATCTCCTGTAAGTATTACAATAAGCTGATTCATGCATTGCGTCTCTCCTGTATATATCATTATACAATGATTCACACTATTTCTCTTTTTCTCCTGTATATCTTAACAATACATTGATTCACAGTCATATTTCTCTTCTGGATATATTATAATAGACTGATTAAGACACAGTCTTCACTCTCCCCTGTATATCTCATGATACAACAATTTACAGTCCCTCATGTACCACACTGACTCACAGTCTATCTTTCTCTCCCTTGTATAGATTAGAATATATTGAATCACAGACAATCTCTCTTTCACCTGTACATATTATAAAGCACTGAATCACAGATAGTTTTCTCTCTCTTGTCTATATTATAATACATTGATTCACAACCATTCTCTCTCTCCTATATATATAAAATATTGCAATGATTCAGTCTGTCTCTCTATATATATTAATATAGATTGTAACAGTCTCTCTCTCATGTATAGATATATAGATTCACTGTCCTCTCAGTCTCCTATATATCTCATAATGCACTAATTTGCAGACAATCTCTCACAATGCTGTATATGTTATAATTCCAGTGATCCACTGATTCTCTCTACTACATGTAATGATATACTTAATCACTTCACAGTTTCACTCTCTATGTATTGCAATATGGTGATTCTAGTCTCTCTCTCTTGCATATACTATAATGCGCACAGTGTTTTTTTTACAGTCACTCTTTCTCTTGTATACTTTGCAATACACTGATTCACAGGTGGTCGCTCACTTTCCTATATGTATTACAATACAATGATTTATAGTCTCCATCCCTCCATTACATATTATAGTGCTGTTTCACAGAGAGTTTGTCTCACTCCTATATGTTTTACACTACATCAATTCATAGACAGTCTTTCTCTCTTGTACATGTTCTATATGTCTATGTTATGGCACAATGCAACACACTGAACTCCTGTAGAAGACTTTTACCGAACTCGATAAGTTACCTCTGTTTCTCTTTTCATAGATGCTGTCAGACCTGCTGCATTTAGCAATTAGATTTTCTTATCTATTTTTAAATTTATCTTTATCATAATATACTGATTAACAATCTTCTCCCTCTCTTGTACATCATATTTGTCAAGGGCACAGATTGTACTCTGGGTGCTGCTGGGACATAGCTGCTATACTGAGTCTGTGTGGCAGGCAGTGAGGGAACCAACAAAAGGGAAAAACATATTTGATTTCAACCTCACCAGTCAGGCTGTCCAGTATCAGTAAGAGTGACCGTCACATAGTCCTTCTTTCGTATTGAGAATACTCTGCATTGTGTTGTGCAGCACTACCACTGAGCAAAATGAGATTGATTTTGAACAGATTCAGCAACTCAAAACTGGGTACCAATGAGGCATTGTGGGCATTCAGCAGCAGAATTTTACTGAAACACAATCTATAACCTCATGGTATAACATAACCCCCATTCTATCATTACCATCAACCCTGGTTCAATGGAGAGTACAAGAGGGCATGCCAGGATCAGCACCAGGTATACCTAAAAATGAGGTGGTGACTTGATGAAACTGAAACCGAGGACTACTTACATGTTGAACAGTATAAACAGTAAGTGATAGGAGGGGGCACGAAAAAGGCTTGGCAGAAAGGATTAGGGAGACCCAAAGGCATTTTACTCATACGTGAGGAATAACAGAATGATCAGGGAGAAGGTAGGGCTGGTCAGGGAGAGCGTAGGGAACTTGTGCCTGGAGTCTGAGCAGATAGGGGAAGCCTTAAATGAGTTTTTTGCTTCAGTTTTCATGAAGAAAAGGGACTTTGTTGTGAATGAGAAGTTTGTGGAGCTGTAAAACAGGCTTCAACAGATGAAAATTGATGAAGTTGACATGATGGAAATTTTGGCAAACATTAAAATTGATAAGTCCCCAGAGCCAGACCAGATTTATCCCAGGCTGCTCTGGGAAGCGAGAAAGGATGTTGCTAAGCCACTAGTGAAGATCTTTGCTTCCTCACTCTCCACAGGAGTCGTACTGGAGGATTGGAGGGAGACGAATGTTATTCCTCTTTTCAGGAAGGGGAATAGGGAAATCTCTGCTAATTACAGACCAGTCAGTCTTACATCTGTAGTCAGCAAGGTTTTGGAAAGAATTCTGAGGGATAGAATTTATGACTATTTGGAAAAGCATAGAATGATTAAAGGCAGTCAGCATGGCTTTGTGAGGTGCAGGTCATGCCTCATAAATCTTATTGAGTTCTTTGAGGAGGTGACGAGACAGGTCGACGAAGGTCAATCTTATTGAGTTCTTTGAGGAGGTGACGAGACAGGTCGACGAAGGTCAAGCAGTGGATGTGGTGTGTGTGGACTTCAGCAAGGCATTTGATAAGGTTCCCCACGGTAGACTCATTCATAAAGTCAGGAGGTATGGGATACAGGGAGATTTGGCTGTCTGGATTCAGAATTGGTTGGCTGACAGTGGTTGTGGTTGTATTTGGAAAGTATTCTGCCTGGAGGTCAGTGTTGCGTGGTGTCCTGCAGATCTCTGTTTTTGGGCCTCTGCTCCTTGTAGTTTTTAAAAATGACTTGAATGAGGAGGGTGAGGGGTGGGTTAGTAAATTTGCAGATGACACTAAGGTTGACACTGTTGATAGTATCGAAGGCTATTGCAGGCTATAGTGCGACATAGACAGGATGCATAGCTGGGCTGAGAAATGGCAGATGGAGTTCAACCTGGATAAATGCAAAGTGATGCATTTTGGAAAGTCGAACTTGAATGCTGAATATAGGATTAAAGACAGGATTCTTAATAATGTGGAGGAACAGAGGGATCTGGGTGTTCAAGTGCATAGATCCCTCAAAGTTGCCACCCAAGTGGATAGGTTAGTTAAGAAAACTTATGGTGTTTTGGCTTTCATTAACAGGGGGATCGAGTTTAAGAGCCGTGAGGTTTTGCTACAGCTCTACAAGAAGACCCTGCTGAGACCACACTTGGAATATTGTGTCCAGCTTTGGTCGCCCTACTATAGGAAAGATACAGAGGCTTTGGAGAGGGTGCAAAGAAGGTTGACCAGGATTCTGCTTGGATTGGAGGGCTTGTCTTATGAAGAGAGGTTGACTAAATTCGGACTTTTCTCTCTAGAGAGAAGGAGGAAGAGAAGTGACCTGATCGAGGTATACAAGGTAATGAGTGGCATGGATAGAGTCAACAGCCAGAAACTTTTCCCCAGGGCAGGATTGACTGGTATGAGGGGTCATAGTTTTAAGATATTAGGAGGAAGGTATAGAGGAGACATCAGAGGTAGGTTCTTTATGCAGAGAGTTGTGAATGCATGGAATGCATTGCCAGTATAAGCAACTGCTGGATATGTACATGGACAACAGCGAAATGAGGGGTGCATAGGTTAGGTTATTTTATTTTAGATTAGGAATAATCTTGGCACAACATCGTGGGCCGAAGGGCCTGTTCTATGCTGTACTTTTCTATGTTCTATGTTCTAAATATCTTCAATGATGAGAGAGCCCAGAACAACAGATGAGGCTAAAGCATTCACAATAATCTTCAGCCATATCTACCCAAATGGGTGATCCATCTAAGCCACCTCCAGAGCTCCCCAGCACCTCTCTTTCTTCAGTATATATTCTGATATGCTGCTTTGTGGATAGTCTCTCTCTCTCTCTCTATACCCTGCATTGATTCACACAAAGTCTCTCTCCATCCTATATGAACTATAATATGCTTAAAAATAGGCAATTTCTCTTTCTCCTGTAGCTATTCTAAAAGACCAATTCATAATCGCTCACTCCCTCACTCCTGTATAGAATATAATATGATTCACAGATAGTTACTATCGCTCCCTTTCTCTCTCTCTCTTTTTCTCTCTCTCCCCTGCATATAATATATTGTCCTGATTCACAGCCAGTGTCTCTCTTCATTAAGTATTCTGATGCAATGATTCAAAGTCTCCCTCTATCCTGTATATGCTGTCTGTGTATATCGCTCTGCCCGCTATTTATGATATTATTGATTCACAGACACTCACTCTCTTCTACAATGACAATTCACAGATTAAGATCTTTCTTTCCTGTACATATTAAAATACACCGATTCACAGAAAGTCTCTCTCTTGAATATACTATAGTAAACAGTTTAGAAAATCTCTTTCTTTTTGTTTTATGTGTTATAATACACTGGTTCACAGTCTCACTCCCCTGTATATATAATAATACACTGGTGCACTGTTTCTCTTTCTCCTGTAAGTAATAAAATACCTGACTCACAAACAGTAGCTCTGTCCCTCTTGTATGTAGTTCAAAACACTGACTCATAGACAGCCTTTCTTGTTCCGTGCGCATTGTATTACGTTGGTGGTGGTGGTGGGGGGAGCGTGGCTGGTTAACTCAGTTGGCTGGATGGCTGGCTTGTAATACAGAGTGACATCATCAGCATTTCTCACACTGGCTGAGGTTACCATGAAGGACTCTCCTCCACACCCCACCGCACCTTCCTCAACTGGGGTGTGGTGACCCTCAGATTAAACCATACCAATTATCTTTCTCGAAAGAGAGCATAGCCCTGTGATCTGGTGAAACTCTGGCAACTTTACCTTTACACTGCTTCATAGTTTCTGTCTCTACTGTAAGAATTACAATGCAGTGGTTCACCAACAGTCTCTATGTTGTAGGTCATGCATTGATTTACAGTCTTTTTCCTGTATATGTTCTCATATGCTGCTTCACATGTTCTCTCTTTCCAGTTTACAATATAGCACACTGAGTCACAGACAGTCTATTTCCCCTTTTCCATGGTGTGGAATGACAAGAGTAATAGCTAAACACAGTCCATCACCAAAGGGTCACAGTGATGTCACAAGCAGATGTCAGGGTAGCTGAAATTTCATTTGAGAATGGCAATAATTCAAAAGGGCTTTTTGGCATATCTTCATTAATTGAGGCTCAAGAACCAGAGTTAAGTAAGTTAGCACAGGCAGCTCACATTGAAGCTGAGGCTGAATGAGTTCCAGTGGCTTTTTTTATAAAATGGAGATCTGACGAGAAAGTGGAGACATTACCATTGACCTGAGAATGAAGAATGGACAGTTATTCATTGAGTAGTGGTAACCGCCCAGATATTTTAAGGAGATATAGCGACTGGCACAAAAAATTCCTTTGGCTGGGGCATATGGGAACACAGAAATGCAAGCATCAATAAACAGGTATTTTACATAGCCAAGACTGCTTAGAGACATAGTGTACTTCTGTAAGACATTAGCACCTTTGATACCCAGACTAGTTTTTGATGAACCACTTAATCAAGTGTTGGTGAATTGTGTAGGACCATTACGAGAAATGAAAGCTGGACCTCAGTATATCCTTACAATTATGGGTAATTGTCTGATTCCTAGATGCTAATCCTTTGGTGGCAATTAGAGTGGGGGTAGTAATGAAACATTTAACATAGTATTTTTACCCGTTATGAGCGACAAATTGAGCGAAGAGGGTTCGAACTTTATGTGTAAAGTTTTCGAGCAGGTTATTAACTGTTTAGATATAAAACAATAGAAGCCAACTATGCATCATCTGTAAACACTGGGAGCTCTGGACGGATAGAAACCAATAAGCCCTCAACATGATTTAGGCACACTGTTACAAATACCCACAGGATTGGGGCACAGGATTAGATTTCTTCTTATTTTCTACTAGCCATTCCCCAAATGAATTTTCTGGATACATAGTCATTCAATTTGAGGTCAATTAAGATTCATTTGGGAGAAGTTCTTGAAACAAAAAGGTGAATTCCAGTGTTAAGATTATGTGCCCACATTTCTAGAAAGACTCACAGGAGCATATGGGGTGGCACAAGAGCATTTGAAACTTTCACAAGTGAAAATGAAAGAATGAAACACTCAGCATTTAGGATCAAGAGCAGGTGAAGCATTGATATTGCTGTCTTTGTAAGTCAAACCTTTGGACATGAAATTCAGTGGTTCATATAAAGTTGCTATGAGGTATAGTCAAGAGACCTAGCTGATAAATACTTCTGATCATAAGAAGAAGGATTACTTATGGTACATAAATATGTTGAAAATATCAGGAAGACATTAAAGAGGAATAAGTGGGTCAGGTGGCAAGAGCAATGGAAAGTGGCACAAGCCATAAGAATGAGATGAAAGACTGTTTGACAGTTCTCAAAGTGCATCTTCTAACATTCCATGAGCTAACTTTGTGATACTGGGACAGTTAAGCACTGTGTTCTCATACTCAAGACAAAGGAGATGGGAGGATTTTGTAAAGCTACAGAAGAAGTATAAGCTAATCTATAGAGAAACATCTGAATCTATTGCATTAACTAAACATGACATATAAACCAATAAAATATCCTAATCATTGAGCCCAGAAAAACAATATTAAATGGATAGAGAGATGCAATACATACTGAGAAACTTAATTGAACCTAACCATGGCTAATTAAGTTCACTGGTGCTGGTATTCCCGAAACTGGATGGATCAACTAGCCTCTTTATATATTGAAGAAAGGTAAATGCAGTTGATTCAGCCTCATTTCTATAGTTAGAAGATTGCACTGATAGGGTTGCTATTGCCTCAGTCCTTTCTAAGATCGATCTATTTAAGGAGCACCAGCAAATGCCATTAATATCAAGGGCTAAAGAAATATCCACTTCTGTTACCTCAACTGTTATATATGAGAATGACAAGTTGAGTGATGCCATTTGGGTTAAAGAATGGCCCAACGACATTCCAGAGGCTTGTGAATTGAGTCACAGCTGAGTTTTGTAACCCTGTACTTTAGTTACATTGTGTTCTGGTACATAGTGTCTCATGGAAAGAGTATGTGAGACAAGGAAAAAATCTGTTTGAGCAATTATGGTTAACATGCTTCGTCATGAAATTAGCCAAAAATGAACTTGGAAAATCATGACTAACTTACTTAGGACATGTGGTCGAACAAGGTCAAATGTTGACAAGGACAGTGAAAGTGAAGGTTCTTACAGAATTACCTATTCCTTAAACTAAATTAAAAATCATGAGTATTCTTAGGGAAGTGCCAGTTTTAATGAAAATTTGTGCACAATTTCAGCACAATAGCTGTTCGTTCAAGATGCAAGCAGAAGTGATGCAGTAAGCAGAATGCCAGACAGCTTTTGAGAAGCTGAAGGCAATCCTCATGAATGAACCAGCATTGGCCACGCCAATGTTTGGATTTTTCAAAATGGTGATTGATGCTAGTGACTTTTTAAAAATTCATTCACGGAATTATTGCCCATCCCTAATTGCCCAGAGACCAATTAAGAGTGAACCACATTGCTGTGTGTCTGGAGTCACATGTAGGCCAGACCAGGTAAGGATGGCCCGAAAGGACGTTAGCGAACCAGATGGGTTTTTCTAACAATCAAACATAGATTGATGATCATTAGACACTTTATACCAGATTTTTTATTGAATTCACATTCCACCATCTGCTATGGCAGGATTTAAACCCAGATCCTGGAACTTTACGCAAATCTCTATATTAATAGTCCAGTGACAAGACCACCTGGCTTGGGGGTAGGTGCAATCTTATTACAGGATGATGCGTCAAGAATAGAGAAGCCAATGGTGTACTTCACCAAGAAACGAAACCTATATTGAAAGAAGTACTTTACTGTGGAAAAGGACTTTAGGATTACTATTAGTTCTTCACCACTTTGAAGTCTATGTCTGGTATGGTAACAGAGAAATCGTAATTTACACTGATCATAATACAAGGACACTCATTGAAAAGTTTAAAACTCAGAATGCAAGATTATTTAGGTGAAATCTTTTATTTCAACTGGTTAATGTAGAGAGTATTCAAATCGGTGAAAAAAAAAATTTAATCACAGATGCATTGACCTGAATCTAAAATTTCAGAGCAATGTAAAGGCTTCGGTAATGCTAAAATTGTACAAGGCTGTATAAGGGAGAGGGGAAGCATGAATGGATATAACTCTTGTGTGTTATTGTTTGTATTTCACCTATGTGATAAAATGCATTTTTGAAAGGGTGTTTCATCTCCTAAGGGTGGAGGCATGTGAAGACTACATATCTTTATTTTTCTATATTTTAGATTCAAGATTGAAATGGGAAAAAAGAACTGGTTTGAAAGCTATGGATTGTGGAAAGGATTGCTGCACATTTAAAACAATTATTGTAAGTGCTATTTATGCTGTTGTTTGTGCAACCAGGGGAGAAGGTAATGTTGTAGATGAACTGGAACCAGGGATTGTGTACACATTGTTACACAAACAGCTGCAAGTAGCTGATTGGCTTGTGGAGTGATGATCAGTTATCGATAACAAAAATCTTCTGCCTGTGAAGAATTGTGTGATTGGCTCCCAGGTAGCTCAATAGTTGGGGGCCAACAATTAGCCAGAAACCATTGGACTTCCAGAAAGGAAGCTACTGTCTTTGTTTCTGTAGTGAAAAGAAAACATCTAAAGCCCGAAGAAAGTCAATTTATTTTCCCTCACCAGTTGCTGCAAGCTGTGACTTTTAACCAATAAGTCAGAGACATTATAAGTTATGAACCAGTCACTCTATGTCTGCTGCAGGCAAGCAAAAGTACCTGGAGAAATGAGAGATCACTAAATGGCAAATCCTGACAAACCAAATGGATTGTCTCAGAGAATCCTGTGGACAAGGGACCATTGAACCTCCTTCCCAATGTACTCCTCCCCTGAAAATATTGTGTTTTTGTGTCAGTCTGCATGCTTTTGTAAGGGGAGTTTATAAGGGAATGAGAGTGTTAACTAGTAGAGTTATATCTCAATGTTTCATTATTGTTTTCCTGCTGCTCAAATCCATCCATTTGTAATGAATGGCAATTCTTGCTAAGTTCAGAAAACTGATTTATGCTGTCTGTCCATCTGGGTCTAAACAGACAGGCGAACTGTAGAATCTTGGAGTATATTTACAAAATCTTTAGCATTTGTGATGACTTCAGGAATAGCAGCACTTGTTTTCAAGTACATTACCCAGTGAGGTGCAGTTTAATACATTGCCTCAGTCTCACTTTCGTAACTGTATATAAAACACTGATTCACAATCTCTGTCTGTCTCTCTCGTTCTCTCTTTCCTGTGCTCACTTTAAAACACTGATTCACATAGTCTTTCACAATCTTGTACATATTATAACAATTGCTCTATAACAGCAGAATTATCACATTTCCTTCTTTCTCTTTCTCCCTCCTGCATGGATCCTTCTTTTTTCTTTCCTGGCTAAGCTTCAATACACTGACTCACTAGCAACATCTCTCATTTCCCCATATGTAACAACTCATTCACTGACAGACTGACTGTCACTGAGATGCACATACACTGCTTCACATAATGGTCTTTTTCCTGTATACAATGCACTATACTGATTCACAGATAGTCTTTTCCTCTTCTATATATTTGATAATATAATTAATAGGTCATCTCCCTCTCATATTATAATACACCAACTCTCTTTCTCCTCTGCATGTTGTAATATACTGATTGACACACTGTCTCTCTAATATACTGTCTCTCCTTTATATAATTGAATGTACTGATTCACAGTCAGTCTTTCTCCTGTAAATATTATAATACACTGTTTTTCAGACAATCTCTCTCTGTTCTGGATAAGCTATATATAATGATTCACAGGCTCTCTGCTGCATATAGAGTCATAGAGAGGTACAGCGTGGAAATAGACCCCTTGGTCCAACTTGTTCATGCCAACCAGATATCCTAAATTAATCTCGTCCCATTTGCCAGCATTTGGCCCATAAACACTTCCTATTTGTGCAGCTATCCAGATGCCTTTTAAATATTGCAATTGTACCAGCTTATACTGTAATACACTGCTTCATGTGCTCTCCCTTTCCTGTATCAATTATAAAACACTGATTCAGAAAATCACTCTCTTGTATGTACTATAATACACTGTCACATCAGCGGTCTTCCTTTCTACTGTACATCACTCATTGATTCACTAACAGTCTTGCTCTCTGCTATATAAATTCAAGTACACTCTTTCACAGTCTCACTCTCTTCGGTATATATTATAAACGATTCACAAACAGGCTGGGCTGAATCTTACGCATTTTTGATTTAATTTGAGTTGTGACGAGTTGTTTTCAGGCTTTTACACAGAGCGGCCGAGTGAGTTGCAACCCACATTGTACCAAAGTCGGTGAATTATTTACCTTATGATGTCTCTCATGTTGAGTTCTGGTTCATTGTATAACGTAGTGGATATCTGATGAAACATCAGCATCCCTTGTACCCTCATCATCTCTAAAACAATTCCCAGCATTTGATGCCAAACCCCCTATAAGCAGAGAATCCCAGCCCACGTGGGAGAAAATTGGGACCACTCCATGTTCCACCAACCCACAAAGCACTACTCTACTACACGATATAACCCTCACACGTTAACCCTACTGTCAGTGTCAGCCATTGAACGCCACTTTGAACTACTACTCTGATGCCTTCTCTCTGTCTCTTGGGCACAGCCAGAATGCCGACAAGCTCTGCTGGGAAATGCCCAGCTGCCCAGGAAAGACAAGAGGACAAGGACATCAAGGAGCATCGACAAGTTTGCCTCCTGCACCCCGCATCAGCTCAGATACTGACACCTCAGGGGGATTGTAAGCTTGTGGGAGTAGCTCACTGCGACAATGTTGCAGGAAGTAAGCTCCACATTTCTAATGTGCCTATCCCCTGCAGTTTCCTTCCCCATCCTATGCTTCCTAAATCTTGCCTAACCGCATCGTAATTGCCTTTCCCCCAGCTGTAACTCTTGTCCAGTGGTATACATCCATCCCTTTCTATCACTAAAGTAAACATAACAGAATTGTGATCGCCATCACCAAAGTGCTCATCTACTTCCAAGTCTAACACCTGGCCGGGCTCATTACCCAGTACCAAATCTAATGTGGCTTCGCACTTGTTGGCCTGTCTACATACTGTGTCAGGAAACCCTCCTGCACACACTGGACAAAAACTGACCCATCTATAGCACTCGTACTACAGTGCTCCCAGTCAATATTTGGAAAGTTGAAGTCCCCCATGACAACATTTAGCATGGCCAATTCACCTGACTTGCACATGTTTGGACTGTGAGAGGAAACCGGAGCACCTGGAGGAAATATACTTGAAAACAGCCTTTACCTCAACCAACAAAAGCAAATTACTGCAGAAGCTGGAATCTGTGCTGAAAACAAAAAATACTGGAAATCACAGTGGGGTCAGGCAGCATCCATGGGGAAAGAGCAAACTAACATTTCGAAGACACTTTATCAGACTCTTCAACATGATCAAATACCCCCTCCCAACCTGATTATACTCTCTTCCACTGGGCGAAGATACAGAAGTTTGATTATATAGAATCCCTAAAGGGTGGAAACAGGTCTGTCAGCCCAACAAATCCACACCCACCCTCTGGAAAGTAACCCATCCCCCTACCATATATTTACTCCTGAGTAATTCACATAACCTACACATTCCTGAACACTGTGAGCTATTTAGCATGGCCAATTCACCTAATCTGCACATCTTTAGATTGTGGGAGGAAACCAGAGCACCCAGAGGAAACCCATGCAAACACGGGGAGAATGTGCAAACTCCACACAGCCAGTCGCCCAAGACTGGAATTGAACTTGGGTCCTTTGTGCTCTGAGGAACCACTGAGCTACCACGCCACCCTATAGATATGCATGAACAGATTCAAGAACAGTTTCTTTCCTCCTGTTATCAGACTTTTGAATGGACCTCTCAAATGTTAATGCTGATCTCCTTCTCTGCACCTCCTCTACAGCTGTAACACTATAATCTGCTCTCTGTTCTGCTACCCTGATGCACTTTGTATGGTACTGATTGCCTAGAGTACGCAAAACAACACTTTTCACTATATCTCGGTATATGTGATAAGGATAAATCAATACAAATCAAATCAAATCACAGTGTCATTCACAGTCTCTACCTTTCCTGCATATCACAAAATGCACTGATTTCTCTGCTGTTAACAGTGTGATGTAAACCAATATAGTGACCTGTGGGTTAACTAATGTACATGCATTTCTGTAGCCATGGTAATTTCGTTTCTGTGCTTCATGTGATTTCACAACTTATGGAATGGAAACCTGAAATTGAGATGTGCCACTTGGAAATAGCTAAGATACTCTTAGAGTCATAGAGATATACTGCACAGAACAGACCCTTTGGTCCAACTCATCCATGCCAACCAGATACCCTATATAAATCTAGTCCCATTTGCCAGCATTTTGCCAATATTCTTCTAAACCCATCTAAATCATATAGCCATCTAGATGTCTTTTAAATGTTGTAATTGTACCAGCCTCCATCACTTCCTCTGGCAGCTCATTCTATGCACACACCACCCTCTGTGTGGAAACGTTGCCCCTTAAGTCCCTTTTATATCTGGCTTCTCTCACCTTAAACCTATGCCCTCCAGTTTTGGACACCTCACTTCAGGGTAAAGACCTTGCCTATTTACCCTAGTCATGCCCCTCATGATTTTATAAACTTCTATAAACCTCATCCTCCAATGCTCCAGGGAAAGTAGCTCCAGCCTATTCAGCCTGTCCCTATAGCTCAAACCCTTCAACCCTGGTAACCCTCGTGAATCTTTTCTGAACCCTTTTAAGTTTTACAAGTAAGCAAGCAGGAGACCAGATTAGATGTACCCTAGAACTCTGTGGGAAGCTATGGGAAGTAACTTCTGGGCCCCTTGCTTAGATATTTGGATCATAAGTAGTCACAGGTGAGGTGCCGAAAGACTGGAGGTTGGCTAACGTAGTGTCACTGTTTAAGAAAGGTGGTAAGGAAAAGCCAGACTGGTGAGCCTGACATCAGTGGTGGGCAAGTTTTATGCAGGGAGTCTTGAGGGACAGGATTCACATGTACTTGGAAAGGCAAGGCCTCATTAGGAATAGTCAACATGGCCTTGTGCATGGGAAATCATGTTTCACTAGTGTGATTGAGTTTTTTAAAGAAGTAACAAAGTGGATTGATGAGGGCAGAGCTGTGGACGTGATCTATATGGACTTCAATAAAGCGTTCAACAAGCTTTCTCACAAGAGACTGGTTAGCAAGGTTAAAACACATGGAACACATGGAAAACTAGCCATTTGGATACGGAATTGGCTGGAAGGTAGAAGGCAGAGGGTGGTGGTGGAGAGTTGCTTTACGGACTGGAGGCCTGTCAGTTGGGGGAAAAAAACCAAGATTTCAAGACAGAAAGAGCAAAAACAAAAACAAAGGAATTGGAATTGAAAACACTTGAATGCCAAAACAATAAGGAAATTACGGAATGTGAGTTAGTAAGAGAAAAGCTTTGAATAAATAAGGATTAGGGAGATAGTAGCTCACATGATGATTCTGATTCCAATGAGGGATTTGATTTAACCAAGTATCAACACTCAGTGATTAATTCAATAAGGCTGGAGTTGAAAGGCATTTCTCTCATTTGAGATGACGTGGCTAAAACTGGTTTGAACATTAATGTTACAGAGTCAGCTGCCAGACCTTCAGCTCCTTACTGCATGTGTGGAGAGTATCTTGACTCTAACTGTCCCAAGTGGCTGGCTAACCATCAGGACTGATATCAGAAACTGTTCCTGATTCACTGCAGACAGATCCCCTGAGCAAAGTACCATCTCCTTGTCTTGACTGAAGCCTGCTGACAAGCTTCCTGTCCTTGTGTCTTCTCTAAACACATGACAAGTGAGAAGTAATCGGAGCTTGGTATCTCTGGCAGAGGGGGAAATTACACAAAGGAAAGGCAGAGCAATGCAAGGCAGGAACACTGTCAGAGTCCGGTAGGCTCAGAGTGAGTGAGAGCTATGACAGTGAATGAAGAGGTACACTCTGGTGCAGTCCATGAGCTGGGTGTGCGTCCCTGAGCACACAGTATCCAACCTGAGGCAATACAATGAGAGTTGTCAGTGCAGCCCAAAGTGTAGCATTTAACTGCAGAAGCATTCAGTAAGAAGACCAGAAATGTGCCTAGAGGGCAGCACAAGTCAGAGGTCAATATCCACAGAGACAATAGACAATAGACAATAGATAATAGGTGCAGGAGTAGGCCATTCTGCCCTTCGAGCCTGCACCACCATTCAACATGATCATGGCTGATCATCCTTAATCAGTATCCTGTTCCTGCCTTATCTCCATAACCCTTGATTCCACTATCCTTGAGAGCTCTATCCAGCTCTTTCTTAAATGAATTCAGAGACTGGGCCTCCACTGCCCTCTGGGGCAGAGCATTCCACACAGCTACCACTCTCTGGGTGAAGAAGTTCCTCCTCATCTCTGTCCTAAATGGACTACCGCGTATTTTTAAGCTGTGTCCTCTGGTTCGGCACTCACCCATTAGCGGAAACATGTTTCCTGCCTCCAGAGTGTCCAATTCTTTAATAATCTTATATGTCTCAATCAGATCCCCTCTCAGTCTTCTAAACTCAAGGGTATACAAGCCCAGTCGCTCCAGTCTTTCAGTGTAAGGTAATCCGGCCATTCCAGGAATTGACCTCATGAACCTACGCTGCACTTTCTCAATAGCCAGAATGTCATTCCTCAAATTTGGACACCAGAACTGCACACAATACTCCAGGTGTGGTCTCACCAGGGCCCTGTACAGCTGCAGAGGAACCTCTTTGCTTCTATACTCAATCCCTCTTGTTATGAAGGCCAGCATGCTATTCGCTTTCTTCACTACCTGCTGTACCTGCATGCTTACCTTCATTGACTGGTGTACAAGAACACCTAGATCTCTTTGTAAAAGAGATAGGATACATGTGATTGATGCCAATGGAGCATGCCCTGAAACGTTGGTGCCCAGTGTACAACATAGAAGTTCTTTCGAACAAGCAGCAAGCTGAAGTCGCCAGGTGTCTGCTCTGCTTTCTATGTCAATGTTTCTTAACATCTAGTTTGTTTGGAAAGCTTGGTTAAGATTGGAAAGCATTTATTAATGAGGCAAGTTGGGTTGTTAATAAGCTGTTTAACAGGCAATCATCCCCTTTAATTGACAATTCGCAACTGCCTAGCAAGAAGCTCACCATGCTGCTTGTCAAAAGCATAAAAGATGGAGAATGATGGTCCCAATGTCAAGAAAGACCTCATTACACTTCTGGCATGATTCCATCCCCAATCTCATCATAGCCCACATCACTCAGACTGCGAGAAGATTTTGTTGCATTGTCATGAATGCAATGTTTTATGTCGTAGGGCTGTCTCTCCTATTACAGGTAAAAAGTAGCAGTGAAAAGGGCTTGCTTCAAATTCTACTGGGAAACATGCCTGGGAGACTGGAGTATTGTGGGGTCACAGCAGACCAGACTGCAACTTGCTGCGAGAAAAATGGTCACACCTGTAAGAAAGACAAGTGCAACTTTGCTGTCTGCACCTTACGTGCTTCTGAATAGTAAAAAGAGAAACAGGCATCATAAAGAGGCTAAGGACAGCAGCTTGGCGAGTCAGTAGAAAGAAAAAGCTTATATTTCTGATCTGCAAACAGAAATATGTGAGGAAGTATGTTTTAGGTCAAAGAAATGCATCCTACAATAACTTAGGAAAACTGGAAGATTCATCCAATAAGAGGAAGATTCATCAGAGGGGGCCTTAAGGCTGGTATTCAGTTCAGTACTTCCAGAAACTGAACAAAGCAGCTTTTCTCAGTCACCACTTGAAGAAACGGGAGAAGTGAAAAGCCAGAAGCAATACATGACTAATTCCTGTAAAAGTTAAATCTGCGAAGGAAGTGGTAATTGGAATAGGATTATGCTGTAGAATGTTAGGACGTGTTAAAAATTTACAGAGGGATATCATTTCTGTTATTGGATACTATTTGCCACCAATAATTGTTTAGGCAATGTTGCTTTTAGTTTGTTACAGTAAAAAAACTTAAAATTGAAACCTTTTCACGTGATTTCTCTTAGATCGCTGCAAGGAGTTCAAATAGCTTTTGAAAGTTATTAGTCTTTGCAGAGAATGTAACAAATAGTGGGGACTTGAGAATGTAGAAACTGGGATTTGAGGGGGCATGGTACCTCAATGGTTGGCACTGGTCATAGAAGTGACCAGGAAGGTTGATGCGGGCAGGGTGGTAGACATTGTCTATGTGGATTTCAGGAAGGTCTTTGGTAAGTTTCCACATGGTACACTCGTCTGGAAGGTTAGATCACATGGAATCCAGGGGGAGCTGGCAAATTGGATACACAATTGGCTTGATGGTAGGAAGCAGAGGGTAATAGTGGAAGGATGCTTGTCAGACTGGAGGCCTGTGGCTAGTGGAGTACCTCACGGGTCGTGCTGGGCCCAATACTGTTCATTATCTATATCAATGATTTGGATGAGAATGTACAAGGCAGATGACATTAAAATAGGAAGTATTATGGAGAGTGAGGAAGGTTATCAGAAATTGCAGCAGGACCTTGATCAGTTGGGGAAGTGGGCTGAGACATGGCAAATGGAGTTGAATACAGGTAAGTGTTCATCTTGGAAAGTCAAATCAAGATTGGAGCTTTACGGTGAATAGTAGGGCTTTAAGGAGTGTAGTGGAACAGAGGGTCCTCGGAGTTCAGGTGCACGGTTCTCTGAAAGTGGAGTCACAGATGAACAGGGAAGTGAAGAAGGCTTTTGGCACATTGGCCTTCATCAGTCAGGGCACTGAGTATAGAAGTTGGGAAGTTATGTTGCAGTTGTACAGGATGTTGGTGAAGCCTCACTTGGAGTATTGTGTTCAGTTTTGGTTACCTTGCCATAGGAAGGATGTTATTAAACTGGAAAGAGTGCAGAAAAAGTTTACAAGGATGTTGGCAGGCCTCAACAGTCTGAGTTATAGGGAGAGGTTGGACAAGCTAGGTAATTTTTCTTTAGAGCGTAGCAGATGCAAGGGGGATCTTATAGAAGTGTATAAGATCATGAGAGGCATAGAATAGGGTGAGTGAACTTTTCCCAGAGTTGGGGAATCAAGGAATAGAGGGCATCAGTTTAAGGTCAGAGGGGAAAGAATAAAAGGGAACCCAAGAGGCAACTTATTTACACAGAGTGTGGTATGCACATGGAATGAGCGGCCAGTGGAAGTGGTTGAGGCGGGTACATTAACAATGTTTAAAAGGCATTTGGACAAATACATGGATAGGAAAGGATTAGAAGGATATATGGACCAAGTGCACAGAAGTGGAGTTAGAGTGGATGAACATTTTTGTCGGAACGGAGCAGTTTTGGGCCAAAGAGCCTGTCTCCATGATGTAGGACTCTATGACTCTATAAAAGATGGAAATAAAACAAAAAGTTTGAAAAGAAAACTTAAGTTACAAAATGCAAATGAGTCGGAAAAGTTTGTGTTTTGAAGAGTAAAAGAAAATCTAGAAGAAGACAAATTAAAGAGAAAAACTGAACTGAACAAAGAGAGCAGTTTAGATTGAGGAAACATGGTGAGGAGGGGAAAGTTGACAATTAGTCCTGATTACCTCCAAACTTTTGATTTGGCATGGAATATTCATCTCATGCCATAGTTCAGTGAGGTAGGCTCAACATGTGCTTCGTGCATCGTTTAAGAAGACTGCTATAAAGATACATTGACCAAAGGAAACTTTAACAGACTTCTTGCAAGCTGTGTTTGTCGAGGAAGAGTAAGAAATAAGTTAAATATTTTCAAACATATAATCGAGTGATTATGATAATGTAGAATGCTCTTCCCAATCCATAAGAGTTGGTGTCAGAAACATACAGTCAAAAGGTGAGAAAACTGAGCAAGAAACAGAATGAACTACTTGTGCTAAAGATTAAAAAATCATCAATGGTACAGGGCTATGAAAATCGAGTAAGATTTTGAAAATCTTGGAGAGGTAGTTTTATTGGAAGACTTCAATGTGTGTCCCCTTGGAATAAGTTGAAACTTTACTGCTGGAACAGCACAGCAGGTCAGGCAGCATCCAGGGAACAGGAGATTCGACGTTTCGGGCACAGGCCCTTCCAGCAATAAAGTTTCAACTTTGATCTCCAGCATCTGCAGACCTCACTTTCTCCCCTTGGAATAAGGCTCCACTTTGAAGAATACAGAGTTTCTCAGGAAGTGTGCTATAATTTTGGTTGCTGGTGACAAACTGTGTTTGAATGAGCAGCCACAGGTCGTTGATTGAAAACCTACACAGAATCTTGAGTAATAATTCACCATAAGAACTAGGAATAGGAATAGGCCATCCAGCACCACAAGCTTATTCCATCATTTAATATGATCATGCTAATCTCATCTCAGTCTCAACTCCAATTTCCTGCCCATACTCCAGAAACCTTAACCCATTACAAATTAAAAATCTGTCCGTCTCCTCCTTAAATATATCCAGTGTCCCTGTGTCTCTGCACACTCTGCAGTAGTGAATTCCACAGAATTCCACAAGCCTTTGAGAGAAGTAATTTCTCATCTGTTTTAAACCTTCTACACCTTATCCTAAAACTGTGACCTCTCGTTCTAGGTTACCCCACATCTGCTGCACATTTACTTTGTCAATTCCCTATAGCCTCTTATGTACCTTAGTTACGTCTCCTCCCTTCAGTCAGAGATCTGTTTATGTACAGAATTCTGGCTACGTGAGGGAAAATGCAGAAATAAAAAGCTTGATGCTCCTCAGAGTATTGAACAGACAGCATGGAGAATGACTATGATTCGTAATTCTTTTTTCATAAGGAAGGGCATCTGAAAACAGGTTGGTGTAAGTTAAAAGGAAAAATAGAAGAATTTGTGGAGCACATAGATGCAGAAAACATTGCACCAGTCATTCACAGTTGTGACAAATCAATATCTCTAAATGAATTTACAATCAAGAAAATCAAAACAAAGAGCCTCATGAGGATGTTATATTCCATTGAGATGTCTCTCCATTTTTGTTCAGCAAAGTAAATAAACAAATTGATATTTTAAGAAAAATGTGGTTTGCTTCAATGCTGATAGTAAAGAGAGACTCCCGCTAGCAGAATGTTTGGGTAAAGAGACTAATGGTGGATATTTAACTGCGTTCTTTTCATAAATGTAATGTTAAATGTGATTTTTTTGTAGCTGTGCACATTATGTTGAAGATGTGAATGGTTTTGATGTTATATTTGAAGATAAAATGCTGCCATCTCTAGTGATGTCAGACAAGTCTAGAGGAACCAACATTGAAAATGTAAAACAGAAAACACATAATTTAGACAAACTGGTAACTACATGTACTCCTACTGTAGACATGACTGTTCATAAATGATGTGCCCAAAGAGTTAAAAACTCAAACGTGGTGTTAAAGAGATATTGGAACATCAGACCCGCAACAAAGAGTTAATAACAGCTGGGAATGTACTGAAGTTTCCTGAATTAAACCTGTACAGAGACCCTAAATCTGAGATTTTGGGATCTTGAGATCTTGAGATACCAGCAGCAGTAAAAAGTGATGACAGGAAACAGTGCTTCAAAATCAAATTTGTCTGGTGTAACTAATACTAATATCATGGAACTACAAGGAAGATTTTGTGTTCATTAATGTAAATTTCAGAATGTAGGAGAATTGCTGTTGTAGGAAGTCATTGCCATAAAATTCATGCTGAGTGGAATAGCAAACAATAAAAAGAATTAAAGGGAACTTGTGATCTAACTAAAATCAGACAAACAGGATTTTGTTGACTGAACGTTGGTGTGACTTTAATTAGGTTCTGAAAACAATCAAGGAGACATAAAATTCTGAGAAAAGAAATGAATCTTTGAACTTTAAATCATTTAAAGTTTAAATAAGGAACTTAAACATAATAGCAGCCCTTCATTTAAACAGAAAGAGGATAATTCAGATGTTGAGACTGTCCTTTTAGACTTGAACATCTAAAAGCTACAACTACGAAAGGGAATGGACATCCTGAATTAAAATCTTGGAGCAGAATAATTCAAAGACTGTGTTTTAAAATCAACACCCTGTTAATAATGTAGTACAAAGTTAACCAAACCAGACCGAGTGTACAATTTTCTAGCCCAGGGCATTGAAAAGCTGTACAACCAACTCAAAACAAGAAAGGAAATTTGTTATTACATTTGACAGAAAATTGGGGAAATGAGTTGTTGCTGAGGTGAGACTTAGAATTCCAAGAACCCACACAAACTAAACTGCAAATCCCAATTATTACTCGAGGCTGGGTGTGATGGGTTGCACTTTATAATGCCACTGAAGGAAGACTGATAACGTCGCATGTGACAATGGGAGAGAGCATACTACTTGAACAGTATGTAGAAAGTTATTTGATAAGGCATTTACAATGTTGTGTTTTTATTGGGTTTCTTTTCTTATTTCTCCAGGGGATATGGGTGTCACCAGCAAAGCTTATCGCTCATCCCTAATTGCCCCTGAACTGAGTGGCTTTCTCGATCATTCCACAGTGCAGTTAGGAAAAACGACATTACTGCTTAGCTGGAGTGACATGTAGGCCTGACTAGGTTAAAAACAAAAGGTGAATCTCCTTTTCTAAAGAATATTGGTGTGTGAGATGGGTTCTAGTATTTTTCTATAGGACTGTTGAAAAATCTTACAATTATAGAATCCCTACAGTGTATAAAGAGGCCATTTGACCCATTAAGTCTGCACCAAAGAGCATTCTATAATGCCACCTGTCCACCTGTCCACCCTATTCCAATAACCCCACATATTACCAGAGCTAATCGACCTAACCTGCACATTCATGAACACTATGGACTATTTAGCATGTTGGAGATAGTGAGGACTGCAGATGCTGGAATGTCAAAGTCAATAAAATGTGGATCTGGAAAAAGCCAGTTCTGATTAAAGGTCCTGCCGGAAATGTCGACTCTCCTGCTCTTCTAATGCACCTGTTGTGCTTTTTTCCAGCTTCACATTTTATCGACCGTCACAATTTAGCATGCCCAATCCGCCTAACCTGCAGACCTTTGGACTGTAGGAGAAAATGGAGCACCTGGCAGAAACCCACACAGACATGGGGAAAATATGCAAACTTCACACAGACAGTTACTCAAGACTGGAATCAAACCCAGGTTCCTGATGCTCTTAGATAGCAGTATTAACCATTGAAACCCCAATTTTGACCTTTTATGAGGAATGGGAGATAAATACAAGGTTACAAAAGATGATTATGATTTGGATTTGTGTCTTGAATTCCAGGTAATATTGAGCAGTGAACATGATCTGCTTTGAAATCTGCCCATCGGTATGCTTGGATGTTCAATTACCATGGTGACACGAAGGCATATGGTGAGACCTATTGGGGGCAAGAATCACTGAAGGGAGCTGGCTGCTGGTAAATGATTTAGAACTTCTTCAGAAACTGAGGGCAGTATCTCTTGATAGTCACTTATGTTACAACTCAATAAAACAGGAAGAAGGTGTGCCATTTAAAGCCGGGGGTCACGTTGAACTGGTTCCCATAAAAACTGTAATTCTTTAGATAGCAAGCAGTGAATTATCACTGGCACGGAATTTTAAATCATATTAAAAGGTTAAAGATCAATACCTTATCTGTAGTTTAGAGTACGATTTGTCTACTAAGTATTGTTAAGTCAATATTGCTTTTAGTTTTTTTGTTATAGTAAAAAAACTAAAATCTTGTCATGCAATTCTTTTTACTTGTTCACTGGGAAATCAAATATATTCTTAAAAGTTAATTTTAATAGTTGTATTATTACAGGGATTGTTACACATTTGTGAACTTGTGATCTACTTTGATTTATTCTACAGTTTTGGAAAACCACATGTAGTGCAGCCATTATCTCTGCAGCTCAGTTTATTTCAAACCTTAGGATGAGATCCATCAACTCTGAGATATTTATTGGCTTTTATTCACTTAATTTTATCCAGAATGTTATCTTTCCTGACAATGATTACTTTAACTCCCACTCTCTTCTTAGCCCTTTTGTTACTGTCTGTTTCTGGCCTGCAATTCATGTCTTGAACTGTGAATTGGAGTTGCAGGTGTTTGACTGGGGTGGACAAAGCTAAAAATTACACAACAACAGGTTATAGTCCAACAAGTGTATTTGGAAGCACTAGCTTTCGGAACCGCCACTGTATCATCAGGTGGTTGACAATAGTAATTTATGAAGTCTCTACTTCTAAGGAACTAGCATTTACTTGAGCGACTCTCCCCCTTTTAAGATGATTGCAAAAATGCTTATAATCTGTCCCTCACTGACTTTCTTCCATCTAAGCCTAGACCATTATATCCAAACATGATTACCCCAGTGGATGCCCTGGTCAAAATAAACTAACTCAAAGTAAATTGGGAATAACCCTGCTCCTTCAAGAGGTTGGATGGGTTCAGTCCCACACTTAGCTCCTGAGTACACATGGACTTCACAAACTACAGTTGAAGATTCCTATATTATCCAGCTTTGGAACTCCCTGGATTGATTTGATGTAAAAGTCAAAATCAAACCAAATACAAAAGGTGGCATTGATCAGAGTAGCAGCATGACTCAGATTTTGGCTTCCCTATTGGATGGAACATGGATTGTCATCTTTAAAAGAATGAAGAGAGAAGAAAAGTTAATTTAAATGGCATGCTGGTACAATTACAGCATTTAAAAGGCATCTGGATGGATGTATGAATAGGAAGGTTTTAGAGGGATATGGTTAAAGTGCTGGCAAATGGGACTAGATTAGGTTAGGATATCTGGTTGGCATGGGCGAGTTGAACCAAAGAGTCTGTTTCCGTGCAGTACATCTCTATGACTCTATGACTCTAAACATTTTTGAATTTGTTTATAAGTGGCTATGTGTCTAATTTCTGTCTTCAGAATATTTTGCATGTTTACTGCTGAATTGGACAATGTAATAACCAGGGGAATTTTTCCCATTGTATACCATGACACTTTGGTGAGCTCCTCTACTGTAAAATTCTATGACTCTATGATTTCTACTTTTGATTGATTTTTATTAATAACACATCAGGTAAAACCTCCACCTGCGTAAGTTTTTCTTTGGTGAGAGACTTATGAGGAGGTGGAGAGGTCGGATTGATGAATAAAAGAAGGAAGGTACCTCAGAGTAAAGGACGCTTCAGCTTCCTAAATGGTGCTGAATTTACTTTTAGGAACACAAGGGAAGAGAAGAGGCTGAAAGTGTAGGTTGGAACCCTAATTTCACCCTCTCAATATCGCTAAGCCATGCTTGCTTCTACCTAGCCTCTGAGAAGAGTTGACTTCTCAAGTTAGAACAAGAAACGCCTGTGTTAACTCTGAAAGAACACAGCAAGACCGGGAAAAAAAAAATTACATTGTACAACAGCCAGCCTTGTTTTGAGAAACTGCTCACATTTATGAAGTCCGTGGTGCGGAAAGGCGGGCAGCAAATGACTGCATCAGATCTGGCACCAAAGGCCATTAATTTCATGTTATGTTTCCATGTGTTCGGGATTTATTAATTTAATTTTACACTGTCGAACAACAAGGCTGACACTCGTGTGCTCGGCAGGTCTGAACATGATCCGCGCCACAGACGCCATCATTAGCATGGCCTTAGTGATGCCGAGGCTCAATTAATGCCTGACTCATTTTTACAGCTGGTGAGCTGTTGTATTAATTCACCAACGTCAGCAGCAGTAATTGACTTCTTTTTGACATGATTTCTTCCTGAGTGCTTCGTATCATGGAAAAGAAGAGGGAGCCAGCCATATCTGTTACAGCTAATCGAAGCTTGGGCCTGTCAACTGACTTAGATAACTACTATGAGGCATCAAACAAATTGTCATTGCACCCCCACCTCACCCACGCAGACAACATTCCCACACCATGTGGCATTGCCTGCTCCTTCACAATCTCCCAAGGCCAGTCGAGCCTGGCAGGTTTCCGACACTTTATATACACAGAAAGATAGAAAGACTTTTATATTGAAGGCCATCTTACTGAAATCTTACAGGCAGTGTGGAGTTCACACATTCTCCCTGTGTCCATGTGGGCTTCAGCCAGGTGCTCTAGTCCAAAGGTAGGGTGAATTGGCCATGCTAAATTGCCCATTGTGTTCAAAGATGTGCAGTCTAGGTGCATTAACCATGGGAAATGTGAGGTTACAGGGATAGGGTGGGA
>NC_057747.1:3624653-3638684 GCF_004010195.1 Chiloscyllium plagiosum
TCAAATCTCACCATGAATTCAAATTGATAAACATCTGGAACGTAAAGCTATGCTCTATATTGGTGACCATAAAACTGCCATTTATTGTTATTGTCAACATCTGGTTCACCAATTCCTCTTAAGAGAAAGAAATCTGCTGTCTCTCAGCCTGTTTGTGTCTCCAAGTCTGCAGCAGTGTGGTGGACTCTTATCTGTTCTCTGAAGTGGTTTGAGTAATGCACTGAGATTAAGGACAATTAGAGAGGAGCGACAAATGCTGCCTTTGTCTACACAGCCCCCACTCTGATAAAGAGTTTAATAAATGCTCTTTCAAGAATGGAGCAAATCTAAAAACACTTTATAGAAATTTTGAATTTTAAATGTAATTTTCCACTCGTTAATAAATAATTCTCTTTGAAGAAGTGACATAATGCAGGGGGTTACATATTTGCCTTTCATTCTTGAACTTAGTGTTCAATCCCAATAAGAGTGAAGGAATAACACATTTTGTCTCTTCCCTCCATCATCTCGTTATAATGAGGAGTGGGTTACAGAAAAGTTTAACCCTTATTCAGCATTGAGGTGTGGTCAACTTACTCAGCATTGAGGTGTGGGTCAGGGAAAGGCCATGTGAAAAATGCAACATTTACAAAAACCATTAGTTTTTATTCTGACTTAGAATGTTGTTGACACATAAGTGACAGGAATGGACCATTCAGTTCTTCAAGCCTGTACCATCATTCAAGTTAGATCTTTGCTGATGCGTATTTACTCCCCAATTACCCTGCTTGACCCTTCGTCCCCTTGATTAACAAAAGGACATCAATCTCAAACTTTAGAAATTAACTCAACCTTCACCACTTTCTGAGGGAACAGAGTTCCACATTTCTGTCAGCTTTTTGCATAAAGTGCAAATTTGAAAGCCAGTCTCCAATTTTAAGGTTTTAGATTCCTACAATAGAGCAAATTGCCTCTGTATACGCCATTCGGCTACAGGAAGGATATTATTAAATTGGATAGGGCGCAGGAAAAGTTTACAAGAATGTCAGTGGGACAGAAAGGTTTAACAGACTGAATAGGCTAGGACTTTATTTGCCGGAATGTAAGAGGTTGAGAGGTGACCTTATAGAGCTTTATAAAAGTATGAGAAACATGGATAAGGTGAACAGCCAAGGTCTTTTCCCCAGAGTAGGGGAGTTCAAAACTAGAGGGTGTAACTTTAAGGTGAGAGAACAAAGATTTAAAATGGACCTGAGGGGTAACCTTTACACACAGAGTGGAATGAACTGCCAGAGGAAGTGCTAGATGCAAGTACAATTACAACTTTTAATAGATATTTGGAAAGGTACATGGATAGAAAAGGTTTAGAGGGATATACGCCAAAGTTCAGTTCAGGAAAGCTGATTGACACGGACGAGTTGGACCGAAGGGCTTGTTTCCGTGCTGTATGACTATGACTATTAAATTGTGTGTGTTCGGAGCATTCCAAAACCTCCATTAACTCACTTTGATGATAGCATTGCCAACACTCCAGGCTAATCCAATGACTTGCAGGAATTAAATGGCTACTATTGACATTAAATGGCTACTCTTGGCTACCATTGGGAGCAAAACCAGGAGAAATATCGCATGGGCACTGAAAAAATTGTATCATTTAAATTTTCTCTCAACACTTCAGTTTGTTGTTTGCCTAGGTTGGAGATGGAAGGCCTTTTAATAAAATCTTACAGAAATTGTCCCACAAGAGTTTGTAAATCTATTTTCTGGGTAATATTTATCCCTTAATCAACATCAGCAAACAAAAATAAACCCACATTGCTCTTTGGGGGGATGTTGCTGTGCATAAATTGACTGTTGCATTTCCTGGTTTGCTACACTTTAAAAGTATTTCATTAGCTGTAAAACACTTTGAAATGACCTGTGCTCATGGGAAACTCGATAAAGATGCGAGTCTTTCTTCAGTGTATGCGATGCATGTTAATCCCTGGGTGTTACATAGTAAATGTATGAAGCATTTGCGCTCATTAAGGCTTCTATAATATTCATTGTGCATTAAACTATGGGCATGACGGGTGATGATATTTGAAATCAATAATATAATTTGCCTGAGGCAGCCACATAACCGCAATCAACTGTCAAAGAAACCCATCTGGTTTACTAATGTCCCATATGCAGGGAATCTGCCATCCTAACCTGGTCTGGTCTACATGTGACTCCAGATTCACAGCAATGTGACTATTAACTTCTCTCTGGGCAATTATGGATGTCCTAGACAGCAATGTCCACATCTCATGAATGAATATAATGAGTAGGGGTTTTTAAAATCCTGAATGAGAGGAAATTATTTGACAAGATTAGCTTTGATAGCACATTAAACTTGTAAACAGTCTGGTTTAACCTGAGATATTGGCCAGGTAGAGAGGTAGAATAATTAGAAAGGGTAAGGAGATTGTGGTGAGGACTTTTGTTATTCAGTCACAGAATGCGGGCATTGCTGTGTAGTCCAGCATTTATTGCTCATCCCTAATTGCCCAGAGGACGGTTTTGAGCAGCACGGTGGCACAGTGGTTAGCACTGCTGCCTCACAGCGCCAGGGACCCGGGTTCAATTCCTGCCTCGGGCAGCTGTCTGTGCGGAGTTTGCACATTCTCCCCTGTCTGCGTGGGTTTCCCCCAGATGCTCTGGTTTCCTCCCATAGTCCAAAGATGTGCAGGTTAGGTGAATTGGCCATGCTAAATTGCCTGTAATGTTAGGTGCATTAGTCAGGGCTGAAATAGGTCTGAGTGGGTGGCTCTTCGGAGGGTCGGTGTGGACTTGTTGGCTGAAGGGCCTGTTTCCACACTGTATGGAATCTAATCTAAACTCACCTAAATTGTTTTAAGCCTGAGTCATGTGTAGGTGAGACCAGGTAAGGATGGCAGTTTCCTTTCTTCCAGGACATTAGTGAACCAAATGGGCTATTTTGACAATTGACAATGATGTAATGGTCACAATGGTCTCTTAATTCGGGTCAAGACTGAGCGGTGCCGGAAAAGCACAGTGGGTCAGCAGCATCCGAGGAGCAGGAACTTCGATGTTTTGGGCAAAAGCCCTTCATCAGGAATTCTGATGTGTTTTACTGAATTCAAATTCCTCTCAAGATGCAAACCCCAGAACATGACCTGGGTATTTAGATTATTAGCCTAATGGCAAAGCTACTCGGCCATCAACTTCCCAATGAAGGTGTCGCTTTGGTTTTATCAATGTTTAACAAGAAGACATTGTGGGTTATCAATGATGGCAGGTAAATTGTATTTTATTTAAGAAATGGTTCTACAAACGTGTTTTCAACTGGGTCTTTGTTCATGCAGCTAAGAGGTTCAGCTCGGCTGAATTTACAATTTATCACGCATTGAAAAACATAGAGGTTTTGGTGGCAGAGCAGTAGCTCTGGGCAAGATTAGATTAGATTACCTAAATTATGTAAACAGGCCCTTCGGCCCAACAAGTCCACACCAACCCCCCAAATAGCAACCCACCCAAACCTATTCCCCTGCATTTACCCCTGACTAATGTACCTAAGACAATGGGCAACTTAGCATGGCCAATTCACCTAATCTGCACATCTTTGGACTGTGGGAGGAAACTGGAGCACCTGGAGGAAACCCACGCAGACACGGAGAGAATGTGCAAACTCCACACAGACAGTGGCCTGAGGCAGCAGTGCTAACCACTGAGCCAACATGCCAGCCCAGAAGATCAGGGTTAAACTTTGATGCTCTACAGAGGTATGTCCAAACAGGTTAATCTTTTTAAAATGCGGTTAGAAACAAGTGGCCTTGGGATGCAATGGCAATGTCCCTACCTCTGGACTGGAAGGTACATGTTCAAGTCTCATCTGCCATCCATGTCTGTTCATTACGTATCTGAACAGGATGATTTTTTTTAATCTATCCTCCGTGAACTATCAACAATCAAAAGGAATAGGCGATAATACAATCTTCAGCTTAGAAAACTGAGGAACGTTCTGACACAAAACTCAAAGTGATTGAATTGCAGTCTCACTCACAATCAACTCTGTTTTTTGCAATGGGAAGATAAGGATCGGTCAAATCGATGGGCAGTTAAAGACTAGTTGCTGTAGCGAGCTTGGCTGGTCAAACTTGGATGGTCAAACTTTCATGGCTCTACACTTCCTTTCAGACTTCCCAAACAACACACTCTCCTCCTCCCCATTGTTGTACATTATTGTCCCTTTTGAAGATTCCAGTTTCAAAAGAATCTGCTCTTTAAACTAAAACTATGGATGCTGGAGATCTGACACAAAAATGGAAAATGCTAGAGAAACTCAGTACAGAGTGGAGAGAGAAACAGAGTTACTATTTTGACCATCATGTTTCAGTTCTGACAGAGTCACTGGACCCAAACCATGAACTCTACTCATCTAGCCCTCAATGCCGGCAAAACCAAGGAACTCATTACTGACTTTCGGCGGAATGTTACTCATGCCCCCCTACACATCAGCAGCACAGAGATGGAACGAATAGAAAGTGTCAAGCTCCTGGGAATGGTCATCCACAACAAGCTTTCTTGGACTCTTCATGTGGACGCAGTGGTTACAAAGGCCCAATAACGTCTCTTCTCCCTCAGGAGCTGAGGAAATTTGGCATGACAGCAAATACCCTTGCCAACCTTTATAGGTGCGCCATCGAGAGAATTCTGTCTGGATGTATCACTACCTGGTATGGCAACTGTACCATTCAAGATCGGAGACAGTTACAGAGAGTGGTGAACTCGGTCCAGACAATCACAGAGACCAACCTCCCGTCTATTGAATCCATCTACCAGGCCCGCTGTCAAGAACAGGCCATCAGCATTCTCAAAGATCCACCCCACCCTGGCAATGTTTTTCTACAACCTCTACTATTGGGGAGAAGGTACAGAAGCCTGAACACATGCACCCACCAGTTTTCACCCTACTGTTGTTAGAATACCGAATGGCCTCACAAACTTTTAACATTCGCCTGTACCTGTTTTTGTTTTGCCTCTGTTTACCTATTGTTTACTTCTCTATGCTACTTAACTCTGTGTATTGCTGGCAAGACAAAGTTTTTCACTGTGTCTCAGTACACATAACAATAAATTCAATTCAATTCAATTCAATTCATCACGGCTGCTTGAAACCTGACTCAGTGCTTTACTACAGTTTGCACACCTGTCTCCTAGAGTTTCCCTTCTTCCCCATACTCGTAGGATATTTCCAGTGCTTCAGTCATGGAAATATAGACAATTGGAGCAGGACTAGGCCATTCAGCCCTTCCCACCTGCTCCACAATTCAGTACAATTATGGCTGACCATCCAACATAATAGGCTGTTCCCATTTCCTCCCCTTACCGTTTGATCCATTTAACCCTATGAACTATCAAACTCCTTCCTGAAAACATAGTTTGGCCTCAATTGTTTTCTGTGGTAAAGAATTCCACAGTTCACTGCTCTCTAGGTGAAGAAATTGTTCCTCATCTCAGTCTTAAATGGCCTATTCCATATCTTTAGACTGTGACCCCCAAGTTCTGGATCCCGGGTCATCAGAAATATCTTTCCTGCATTTACTCTGTCTAGTCCTGTTAGAATTTTACAGGTTTCAATAAGACTTCCGTGCACCCCCACTTAGTCTTCTAAACTCCAATTAATATAAGCTGACTGATCTCGTCCTGCCATTCTGTCTGGTCAACTGAAGAAATCTTCAAGTTTCTGAACTGAAAGCCTGGACATGTTGGGTGGATTGTATGCTGCAGTTCAATCCTGGAACCCAATCTTCAGTGGAAAATGCTCGGAACAGTGGGGAGGTAGAAGGAGACATTCAAGTATCTCATGGAGAATATTCAGCCACTCAAACCCCAAATTTAGTGGAGTATCTACAAACAGCAGCTTGTAATTTAAACCTTGACTCTAGTATCTACACTGTGGTTTCTAAAGTTCCTCCCTCTACAGCCAATGCATCATCTGAATACCGAAAAACTGAATGTCAAAAAGCAGCTTGAATAAAAGCAAAATACTGCAGATATTGGAAATCTGAAACAAACGCAGAAAATGCTGGAGAAGCTCAGCAGGTCTGGCAGCATCTGTGGAGAGAGAATCCAAGTTAATGTTTGGAGTCTGTTTGATTCTTCGGATTGGCTCTGAAGAGGAGTCATATTGGACTCAAAACATTAACTCTGTTTCTGTCTCCACAGATGCTGCCTGACCTGTTGAGTTTCTCCAGCATTCTTTGCGTTTGTGTCAAAGAAGCAGCTTTGGTGAAATGTCCTTTCCCACAGCTTGTTATTGACTGGCTTCTATGCCATGTGTTATTTGAAATGAGAAGCTCCTATCATACACAAACATATTTATATATCCAGAGTGTTTCTCCATGAGAAAGAGGAATGGTAACAAATTGTAAGGTAGATATACAGCAACTAATTGCTGGGGAGAAACAGAACGGTAACAGCAGCTTTGAGAACCTTGGCCATTTAAGGTCACAATCTAGATAAGGGAATCAAATGCCAAATTCACAACTGAACTTTGCAGTTCAATAACTATACATTGGAGATTATGAAAGCTCTTATTTTTAATTCCCCCAGGACATAATCAATTTCAGAGAAATGTTGGTGAAGAATTTATTTAGCTCGAAACCATACACAACTCAACTGAAATCAGAAAGTTCAACGATTTGAGGTTACAATTTGAGCTTACATTTCAATCAGGCCTTCCATGTCTTCAGGAAGTCTCAGAAAATTTCATAGCCCATTACTTAGTTTTGAGGGGAATTCACGTATGCTTTGGTAGCTATTTTGACATCCACATTGCACATAGCAGGATCTCACAAATTATTTGAACAACCAGTCAATGGGACAATATGGTTGAAGATAAATGTTAACCAGTAGATTACGCTAACTCTTGTGCCCTTCTCAAAAAAATGTACAAGAGGATCTTCTTCCATTTACCAAACAAGCAGATATCTTGAGTTCAAAGTGCAAATGAAAGACAGGACCTCTGACAATGTAAGGCACTGAAGTGCTAACCTCGATAATGTACAGCGGTCTGGTAGTGATGCCTTAAGCTACAATTTCCAACTTAGCAACAATCGTGCTTAGCCAAGCTAGACACTTAGGAAATACTTTTCTAAAAATCTGTTCAAAATAATATGAACAAATGAAAAGAAATTGAGATTGCGTTTCAAAGTCTATTTCCTAAAAACTATTTTATTTCTCAGACCTGAATTTAGGATTCCTAGTGTTCTTTGCAAGTTTTAACATTAGTGAGGGAGCACTGAATCTTGTTATATGCCAACAGATTATAGTTAGACAGGATGAAATTGATGGAAATGACGCATTTTAAATTGATCAGTTCCTTTTTGCTTATTCAATACTCTCCAAACTGGATCCAAGTTGTGTGATTAGCTCATCAATGTAATGCAATTAAAATTCATGGTCACATATTTATTGTATTCCTGTGGTGCAATGCCAGTGTTTACAACTCTGAGTTCGATGGTCCTAGGTTCAAGTCCAGCCTGCTACAGAGGGACTTACACATGAGGTCTTACTGATCTTATAGCCATCAGTTGGTCCCATTCATTATGACAGCATGGTGCCTTCTACTAGACTTGTAATTCATGACTAAGGAAATTAGTTAAAAAATTTGGCTGTTTGAGAGCTCGAATTCAATTTTTTTTTCAAAATCAGGAAATACAAAGCTAGTATAGCATGAAGCTTTCGAATTGTAAAAATCTCAAATGACTCACTAATGTCCTTTAGGGAAATCCTCGAACTCTCTTCCTCACAGCATCATGGGTGTCCCTATACACCAAGAACTGCAGCAATTCATGAAGGTAGCTCTCAATCACCTTCTCAAGGGCAATAGTAGAAGGGCAATAATTGCTGGCCCAGTCAGGGAAGCCCACATCCTCCCGAACATAAGAGCTAGGTAGGAATAAGCAATTCAGCCCTTGAAACGGCTCCGCCAATTAATGGCTGATCTCATCTCGGCCTCAACTCCACTTTTCTGCCTGCTCTCCATGACCATTCAACCCATTACACGTTAAAAATCCATCTCCTCCTTAAATTGATTTAATGCCCAGCATCCGCCACTCTCTGTGGTAAAGAATTCCACAGATTCACAACACTTTAAGAGTTTAAATCTCCATTTTAAATCTGCTTCCCCTTTGCCAAAAACTGTGACCTCTCATTCTAGGTTGTCCCACATGATGAAACATTCTTTTTACATCTACAGCAGGAATAAGAAAAATCCGAACAACTCATGCTGTTAAAGGACATACATGCTGTGTAATTCCCAAGATTATATGCAAGGTTTGCTATTTATTTTAATAAGCATAGTTCATATTATTCTTCTATAAAAAATGCTGTCTCTTTGACTTTCCCATGTGGAGCATATGGGATTCCCTGTATTAAATACAAACGAGTAAGCTTTGTGCTTTTGATTAACATCCCAATTTTGAATGATCAATGGTAATGATTATTTGTGTGAAGCCCTACTTTTCCTTAGGGAACATACTTATGTCACACTGGAGAGCTGGATAATCTGTGGGCGGCATGGTGGCACAGTGGTTAGTACTGCTGCCTCACAGCGCCAGAGACCCGGGTTCAATTCCCGCTTCAGGCGACTGACTGTGTGGAGTTTGCACGTTCTCCCCGTGTCTGCGTGGGTTTCCTCCGGGTGCTCCGGTTTCCTCCCATAGTCCAAAGATGTGCAGGTCAGGTGAATTGGCCATGCTAAATTGCCCGTAGTGTTAGGTATGGGGTAAATGTAGGGTGGGTTGTGCTTCGGCGGGGCGATGTGGACTTGTTCGGCCGAAGGGCCTGTTTCCACACTGTAAGTAGTCTAATCCCAATTTGCCTCTGATATTGACCATTTCACACTTCAGCACGAGCTCAGTACCCACAGCCCAGGAAAGCAGAATTCAGCAATGACTGTGACTCAGCTGTTTAGTGCAAGGCATTGCAGTTAATTCTCTGCCTCTACTTGTATAATTGGGAGAGGTTGCTGCATAAATGCACTATTTAAATGCAAGTTGTTGTTGCTATTGTTGCTGTTTCTAAGTCAGTTCAGTGGGTGCCAAGAGCATGTGCCAGCCTGCTTGGCAGGAGGATGCCAAAACACATCAGTACCTTGCTTTATTTAATAACTTGCACTCAGGAACATGGATAAGTCAACACTATGAAGCAAAGAAATTGCATCTGCATGGTGCTTATCATGGCCCAAGGATATAAGGCACTGGCTAGGCCACTGCTAGTGTTTTGTGCACAGTTCTGGCCATCACATTCCAAGGCTTGAAACTTTCAGCAATAAGGAATGATTGGATAGGGCAGGATTGTTTTCCTTACAATCAGAAGACTCTGGTGGATGACCTAATCATGGGCTAAAACATAATGACTGATTTGGATAGAGTAGACAAGGAAGACTTGTTTCCCTTACCGGAAAGGTCAATGACGAGGGAGCACAGATTTAAGGTGGTTGGTAGAAGGATTAGAGGGGATATGAGGGGGTGGAGAATCTTCTGCCCAGTTCAGTGATTGAGGCAGACACCCTCATCTTATTTAAGACAAACCTGAATGGGTGTGACCTGCACAACTATGGACCAGGTGCTTTAAGGGGGATCAAGGTGGGCCACTTTGAATGCCCTCTTTTCATACTATAGCTTTTCTACAGTTCTACAGATGTCCCAATACACTTGATGGCATTCCAGTCAATGAAATATGGTCAGGTACAACATTTCAGAATCCAATTTGCACATAGTAAGATCCCAAAAAGGGCAGTGAGATGTTGGTCAGGAAACTTCTGTAAACATCCTGTGTATATGCTGTGAGATCCTTTGTCTTCATTCATTCAAGGGATGTGGGTGTCACTGGCTTGGGATTCATCACCCATCACTGATTGCCCAGACAGCAACTAAGATTCAACCACATTGCTGTGGGTCTGGAGTCACATGTAGGCCAGACCAGGTAAGGATGGCAGATTTCCTTCCCGAAAGGACATTAGTGAGCCAAATGGATTTTTCCTCACAATCATTAATGGTTTCTTATTTCCAGATGACCGTTAAATTCAAAGTCCACCATCTGCCATGGTTGAATTCAAACCCAGATCCCCACAGCATTACCTGAGTCTCTGGATTAATAGTCTAGCAATAATACCACTAGGGCATCACCTCTTCTATCACCTACCAGGGCAAACAGCCTCCCAGTTCAATATTTCATGCTCAGGATATCTCTGAGAGGGCATAACATTGCAGATATAATCAGTCAGAGCATCAAGGGTTATGGAGAAAAGGCAGGAAAATAGAGTTGAGGATTATCAGATCTGATTGAACAGTGAAGCGAACTCAATAGGCTGAATGGCCTATTTATAGTCCTACATCGTCTGTTCTTACGTGTCTGTTTTGGAGATGTACTCAAGAATCGGGATTGTTTATGAATCCACAATCTTCTGAGAGATAGCAAGGATGCTGCTACCTAAATCATAGCTCTCAAGAGTCACCACAAGTGTTTAATGCACAGGTATTTAGAATATTTTCTATCAGCATGACATAAAAAGTTACAGTCTAATCTGCTTGTAAAGCAAGTGCATCTGTGGTATTATTGGGGAATTAAAAACCCTCATCCTGCTCATAGAAAAAATCTGACAAATTCATCATGATGGAGAAACCACATTGTCATAACCCTGGGTCACGTATGGATAAACTGAACCTTTATTACAAGACTTGCTTTTTTAGAGAGGACTGCTATAGTCTAACAAATGACAGCACATGTAAATTCAGTGGCTGGCTGGAAGGAGAGAGGTCATGGAAGATCACACCTGATGAGGTGTTAAAGGTGCTACAATAGACTTAAATGAAAAGAAACATCTCCTGACTGTTTTCCCACATTGTGAACATGATGAAAGTAAAGGTGGCTACCTGAGCATGAGATATGTTTGCATCTTTCCATTTCAAACATACATGAAAACAAGGTAAAATCCGATCCAACACTGTCTATGTGTGCTCATGAAAGAAAGTGCAGCAGTGACCTGAGGTATTCATGCGTGTTAGCCTGAATTTGGGCATGAGCTTTCTGTGAATGTCACAGCCACAGAACCATGCATTAATCTCCCCAGCATTACAGGTAAGGAGTACCTTGCTGGGAGAGGCTGAGGCCAGCAGCTTGTAAACCAGTCAAAACCAAACAGGACAAAAGGATTTAAATCAATGTGCAAAGCCACAAATCCTGAAATCGATAGTTTAACTATCAATACTCCACTATCTACTCTTCACAAATGACCCAAGAGGTGGAGACATATATCTTTTAACTGTTTTTGGACTCATGTTTCATTTCTAATCTGTGTGAATATATGTTGCAACATTGTTTCTTCTCATGTTTAGTAACTAATAAACTCACTCTTTTGCAAATTCAAGAAAACCTGGTTAAATTGGCTCTTTTAAAACATGAGTTTATTTAGGCCTGCAGGAAAGGTATTGACAAGAGAGAGGAGCCTTTGTAAATTAATCTTATTATAGCCAACCAAAAGAGTGGGTGAATAAAAAAAAACAATTTGGAGTATCCGCTCTGGCGTAGTAACAATTTGGGGAACCTCCACCGATGTTTTATCGTAAGACTCCCAACTATCGAATAAAGGGAAGTGACTTTCTGGAAATGGTCAAATAAATAAAAGACCCATTGCATTTCATGCCTTGCTTTTAAATGGCAAAAGCAAATTGATATGCCATTTCTGTGTCTTGCTGCAGCAAAGGCATTAATAGGATGTTGTCTTTGGACTCCAATGAGCTGTGCTGACTTAGTCATGCGATAAGAACAACTAAACCTCTCGAACAGGATTCTATGCTTCTTTGATCCCACGCTGTGCCATAGCAGAGGGAACAGTGGCTCATATACACCAACAGACAAGTTAGGGGTACAGGTCAGCCTTTCAGCCTCTGGAACTTCTCCGCTATTCATTCCTGGTTGTTCACAATAATTATTCACCAGCCCCCACCTCATCCCTCCCCGACCCACTTATCAAAAGTCTATCTGCCTGTGCCTTAAAAACTACTCAAGGTCTTTTGAGAAAGAGACAAAATTCACGATTCTCTGAGAGAAAAAAATATTGTCCCATCACCTTAAATGGACAATCCCTTTTTCTGAAACAGTGATTCCTATTTTTGGATTCACCTACAACTGGAAACATCCTTGCCACATCCACCTTGCCATGACCCATCAGGATCTGAAACATTTCAATCATGTAACCTCCTACATTTTTGAACTCCAGTCTAAACAAGTTTGGCCTGACCAGCATTTCTTCTCACGATAACACACCCCATTCCAGGTATAACCTTTGCAGACTTACCCTAAACAGCTTCCAATGTATTTATATCTTTTACATCCATTACTACCACAGCCAGATTTGGATGCTTTGCTGTGTTCTGAAAACTGAAGACTTTCTATCTTCCTGCTTTCATCAGCATTGGCTGGGGCCCTTTGCAAACAGTTCACTGACAGCATACCACTGCTGCCACCATGTATAACAATTAAGACCAGATTTCAGATACGTTGGACCAGGACTAGATATCATGCTCAAACAACTTGGTGAACTTTTACTTCGAACTTACACTGCACATAGACATATGGTCGATCTGGAATTTACCAGATCCTGTCAAGTCAACAGTCCCACCTGATATGACATTACTGATGATAGCTATTCCCACTTACCACATAGGGAATGGATGTTTCAGCCATTAGAACAGTCAGAGCTAGACAATCACATCAAGGAAATGTTGCTGTTAATCACAATATGGTGCTGAGATTGCCTGATGTGTAAAAACAAGCTAACAAAGGAAGGGGTAACTCTGTGAGCACCGTTGCAGCCAATATTTTCCAAAGAACCCAGTGCAGCAGATATGGCCAATCAGTTCCTCCTCACCATTCATGTGCTGGATGCCATTCATTCCAGTCAGGGGCATATGTTATTGTGTCTCTGTGCCCTGTTTATCCTGGTGCCTGCTGGTAATCGATGACTAACATATTGATTCCTAGTTCAATTGCAAAGTGATGGTACAGGCTGCTCCTTGTCTTCGTTTTCAAGGATATGGATGGAGTGGCCACCAGGATAGTGCAGATGACTGGAACTGTGCAAATATCAGCTTTCTGCATCGCTGGACTCAGCATGTGTTTGTATACACAAGAACAGTCTGAGTGTTTGTACTCACTTAGGCTGTTTCTGTGTTTTTAAACACTTGGACAGTCGCAATGTGTGGGCACACTTTCTCAGACTCAGTGCATGTATGCAGTGGACAGTCTCAATGTTTGTTCAACTTCGATGGCCTCAGTCGTTCTGTACACAAGAACGGTCAGAATGCTGCTGAAAATGTGTTGCTGGAAAAGCGCAGCAGGTCAGGCAGCATCCAAGGAACAGGAGAATCGACGTTTCGGGCATAAGCCCTTCTTCAGGAATGAGGAAAGTGTATCCAGTAGGCAGGGAGGGAGGAGGGACTTGGGGGAGGGGCGTTGGAAATGCGATAGGTGGAAGGAGGTCAAGGTGAGGGTGATAGGCCGGAGTAAGGTGGGGGCGGAGAGGTCAGGAAGAAGATTGCAGGTTAGGAAGGCGGTGCTGAGTTCCAGGGATTTGACTGAGACAAGGTGGGGGGAGGGGAAATGAGGAAGCTGGAGAAATCTGAGTTCATTCCTTGTGGTTGGAGGGTTCCTATGCGGAAGATGAGGCGCTCTTCCTCCAATCATCGTGTTGCTATGGTCTGGCGATGGAGGAGTCCAAGGACCTGCATGTTCTTGGTGGAGTGGGAGGGGGAGTTGCAACATGACGGTTGGAGGAAGAGTGCCTCATCTTCCACCTAGGAACCCTCCAACCACAAGGGATGAACGCAGATTTCTCGAGTTTCCTCATTTCCCCTCCCCCCCACCTTGTCTCAGTCCCAACCCTCAAACTCAGCTCCGCCTTCCTAACCTGCAATCTTCTTCCTAACCTCTCCCCGCCCCCAGCCCACTCCGGCCTATCACGCTCACCTTGACCTCCTTCCACCTATCGCATTTCCA
>NC_057747.1:3638715-3674653 GCF_004010195.1 Chiloscyllium plagiosum
AGAAGGGCTTATGCCCGAAACGTCGATTCTCCTGTTCCTTGGATGCTGCCTGACCTGCTGCACTTTTCCAGCAACACATTTTCAGCTCTGATCTCCAGCGTCTGCAGTCCTCACTTTCTCCTAGTCAGAATGCTGGGCCATGCATGAATAGATGTTAGAACACTTTTTACACACTAGGATGATCTCAATATTTGTACAGATTTGATCTTTTTGGTTATGATGACTGTAAATATTAATAATCTATTATATTATTTTATTACACTCAGACTACCCCTATGATAATACACACGAGGAGAAATTGAGTGGTTGTACACACCAGAAGAGAGCCAATATTTATACATGCTAGGGCAGCCACAATCTTTGCACAGACTAGGACAAACAGTGTTTATACATCCCAGGACAATCGCAGTGCCTGTACACACTAAAAGTATCCCAGTCTTTGTACACCCTAGGATCAACACAATGTTTGTACACACTATTTCAGACACATTGCTGATACACACTAGGACAGATACAGTATTTGCATGCTTTTAAAGACAACTACAAGTTTATAACTGCTTATAAAACCTTAAGTTAAAGTCAATAATTTAGTTTCTATGTGACAGTAACATGTATATATGTAATATGTAACAGTGCTGAAGGCATCAACTGATGCTTTAAAAATGTTAAAATGTTGATGCATTTTTCTCTTTAATTATATAAAGTGCCTGCCATTTCTTACAGTAATAAATGTTTAATTTTTCTTTTCTCCTGCCTATATCTATATATTGTGTCTCAATACATGTCAATTCACACACATTTTCACACCACAGCATACCTATATGGCATTTTCATACACAAATTTTACAACTACCATACTGTCACAAAATCTGGAGGTTGACTATTCTTACAAATATAACTGATAAAACTGTTCTTCCAATGTTAAGCATATTTATCTCTATTTAAAGTGTGCAGTTCCATGTGATGTCCAAGCTATCATAGCTCTTCACAGTGCTTTAGCTTGAAACCCTTTGCAAGCCAGCTAAACAAGTTTAAACAATCTCAGTGTGAATACAATTGCTCCTCACTTCTCCCTTAATAACAATTTTAAATCAATGATCTCCCACACACACTCCTCAGCCAGATCATCTCATTACTCATCTCACATTTTATTATTTTTAAAAAACACCACTGAATGGCTTCTTTATCCATCTCTGCTCTGGCAGAAATAGCTCTCACATCTCAAGTCTCTCCTCAATCAGTGTAGCTGCTCAGTTCTGATATTACTCTGAATTGGAAAGGTGCCTGATGTCTTTCCTATGAAAATGTGAAGTGGTTTCATCTCCATCCAACCTTGCTCAACAAAAGCCTTGCACGCTTCAAAGCCTCAACAAACATAAAAGATCCAAGGTAGATTCCCAGTTTGAGACAATTTGCCCAATCCCAGATGGACTAGCGATGAGTATGTTACAATTGACCCAGCCATCTCTGGACTATGGATTTGGGGGTAAGAAAAATCATATTACCTCGAATTGAATCAGACACATTACATTTTCTGCTGAATTGTCTGTTGGTATTACTATCTATGCTGAACTTAATTTATCATTATTACTATCTGTCTTGAATTGTCAATCGTTATTACTCTCCCTGCTGAATTGAATCAGTTGCTATTACTATCTGTCTGGAATTGTCAGTCACTATTACTAACTGTGATGGATTAAAACTGCCACTATTACTCTATACTGAATTGTCAGGCACTATCATTATCAGTGCTAAATTGAGTTAGCTGTTGAATTATTAGCGGATGTTACTTTTCCTCTTGAACTTGGTAAAGGCCCAGACTGTACTGTACACACTCCATCATTAATTGGGTGGGCGAGTCCACTAGAGGGCAAAGTTTTAAGATGAGAGGGGAAAGATTTGAAAGGGACAACGTTTTCACACAAAGGGTGGTGTGCATGTATGGAACGAGCTGCCAGAGGAAGTGGTGGAGGCTGGTACAATTACAACATTTAAAGGCATCTGGATGGGTACATGAATAGGAAGGATTAGGAAGCCAAATACTGGCAAATGTGACTAGATTTAGAGACATTGGGAGTCATAGCACTGAGACAGGTCCTCTCGCCCAAACTGGTCCATGTCAACTAAAACGTCCGTCTACACTAACCCCATTCCTCTGCACTTGCCCCATAACCTTCTAACCTTTTCCTATCCATGTATTGGTTCAAATGCCTTTCAAATGTTGTTAAGGTATTCACCTCAACCACTTCCGCTGGCAGCTCACTTCATATGCGTACCACTCTCTGTGCAAAACATTTTCCCCTCAGCTTCCCTTTTATTCTTTCCCCTCTCACTTTAAACCAATGCCCTCTTGTCCTCGATTCCCTACCCGTGGGATAAAGACAGAGTGCATTCACCCTATCCATGCCTCTCAGGGTCTTATACAGCTCTTAAGGGCCTTCAGTCTCCTACGCTCTAAAGACAAAAGTTCAAGCTTGTCCAACCTCTCCCTATAACTCAGACTATTGAGTCCAGACAACATTCTTGTAAATTTCTTCTGCACTCTTTCCAGTTTAATGACATCTTTCCTATAACAAGGTGACCAAAACTGAACACAATGCACCAAGTGCAGCCTCACCAAAGTCTTATATAGCTACAACATAACTTGCTAGCTTCTTTATTCAGTGCCCTGACTGAAGGCCAGAGTTACAAAACCTTCTTCACTGCCCGGTCTCCCTATTACTCCACATTTGGAGAACCGTGCACCTGAATGCCAAGGTCCCTCTGTTCCACTACACTCCTTAAGGCCCAACCATTCACCATAAAGCTCCTACCTTGATTTGACTTTCCAAAATGCAAAACCTCACACTTATCTGTATTAAATTGCATTTGCCATTTCTCGGCCCACTTCCCAGCTGATCAAGGTCCTGCTGATAGCCTTCCTCACTATCCACGATAACTCTTATTTTACTGTCATCTGCAGACGGTACTAATCATGCTTTGTACATTCTCATTCATATCATTGATATAGATAACAAAATGTATTGAGCCCAGCACCAACACCTGAGGCACGCCACTAGCCACACACTCCAATCTGACAAGCATCCTTTCAGTATTACCCTCTGCTTCCTACCATCAAGCCAATTGTGCATCCAATTTGCCATCCCCACTTTGGATTCCATGCGATCTAACCTTCTAGAGCAACATACCATGTGGATCTTATCAAAGGCCTTACTGAAATAAATTTAGACTATGTCTACCACCCTGCCCTCGTCAACCTTCCTGGTCACTTCATCAAAGAACTCCTACGCACAAACCCATGCTGACTACTCCTGATCAAACCCTATATTTCCAAATGCATGTATATCTTCTCCCTCAGAATCTTCCCAAGTAATTTATCCACCACAGATGTTAGGCTTGCTGGTCTTCCTTTGTAGCCCTTCTTCAATAATGTCACAACATTCGCTATCCTCCAGTCTTCCAGGACCTCACAAGTGGCTAACGATGATGCAAAAATATCAGCCAGAACCCACACAATTTCTTACTTTGACTCTTGTAGTGTTCTTGGATATATCTGGTCAGGACCAGAAGATGTATCCATCTTCATACATTCTAATACATCCAACACCTCTTCTACTGTGAGGATATTTATGTAGAACATCTGGTAGATGTGGACGAGTGAGACCGAAGGGTATGTTTCCATGCTGGTTGTTTTTTTTTTACTCTATAACTCGATGTACAGTTACAAGAGGCACGTAATATTTTGAAATATCTGCCCCTTCCAGAGCCTCACAAAGATCAACCCCCACGAGGTGCTCAATTCTTGATGCCAATACATTTAGTATGAGAAAGGCGATGAAAATGTTGAGTAGCTGTTCAATTCTTCAGATACTTGCTTAATGCACATGTTGACCACAAATGGACTGGTACTGTAGCTGATGCCTACATCAGTCTGGAACAAAACATACTGAGGGAGGAAATGTATTGAGTCCAATCTCAGCACTACCACCTCAGCTAACAGCAAGTCCACACCTGGGGCTGTTGGAACATGCAGCCATGGTGAGTGGTTTGATAACATGGGTCAGTATTCTGGCCTGCCTTTTTCAAACTAGCAACACTTCAGCTGTGAAATATTATTGCATTGCTTCTGAAGAATTGGAACATAGGAGCAACAGTAGGCCATTCAGCCCATTGAGGTTACTCTGCCATTCAATTATATCATGCCTGATCTTCTCAATGTCACTTTTCCACACAATCCACAGACCTTTTGATAATATTAGGATCCAGATGTCTATCGATCTCTATCTTAAACCTACTCAATGAGTAAGTCTCTGCAACCTTCTGGCGTGCAGCAATCTAAAGATTCAAAATGAAGAAATTCCTCTTTTTCTCAGTCCAAAATGACCTGCCCTGTATTCAAATACTATTTCCTTGGGCTTTTGGCTCAGCACTCGTTGGAAATATCAAACGTACATGCTCATGCACATTCACACTGAGAATTTTTAAAATTTCAACAAGACCACCTCTCTCTCTTTGAAACTTCACAGAAAACAGACCCTGTCTCCCCAATTTCTTCACACAAGACAATTTGATCATCCCAGGGGTGTATCTAGTGACCCTCCACTGTGGTCCCTCTATGTTCTTCCTTAGATAAAGAGACCAAATTGCGCACAATGTTCCAGGTCCAGTCTAACCAATGCTCTTTCCAATTGCATAAAGACACATAGTCTCCTTTACTCAATAACACTCCCATGATTTGTCGAAATTTGAGAGCCTTTTTTTCATTTCCTGGTGGTTTTTCTTTGAACATTTCCTATTCTGTTCAAGTCCTGCAAGTGCATCAAATTAAAGTCATATTATTTGGCTATTTTTGCTTCTTTTTATTGCACTTCCATGAAATCACCTTGGGATTGCAGTATAATGAGAAGGCGTATGTTGATGACATGATGCTGTATAAGATTACATAACACTGTTGTAGCAGTAGAGTGATCCCAACTTCTCCTAAGTTAAGAGATTGGGATAGCCTTTGCTAGAAAGCTGTATTACAGAGATAAGTATGGTTTTTAATTCATTCATGGGGATGCAGGTATCGCTAGCTCAGACAGCATTTATCACCCATCACTGAGTGTCATGGGAAAAGTGGCCTTCATGGAACTGCTACCATCCTTGGGATACATGTAGAGCCAGCATGCTGTTTGGCAGAGAGTTCCAGGATTTTAATCCAGTGACACAGAAAGAATAGTGTTAGCGTTCTAAGTCGGGATGTTGCGTGGTTTAGAGGGAAACTCAAAGGTGGTGGCATTCCCATGTATTGCTGCCTTGTCCTTCTAGATGATAGTGGCTATGGATTTAGAAGATACTGTCAAAGGAGTCTTGGTGAGGCTCTGCAGTACATCTTGCAGATGGTACACATTGCTGCCATTATGCATCAGTGGTGAAGGAAGCACTGTTGAAGATGGTGATTGTGGTGCCAACCAAGTGGGCTACTTTGTCTGAGATGGTACTGAGCTCTTTAAGTACTGTTGAAACGTCACTCATCCAGATAAATGGAAAATATTCCTTCACACGCATGACGTGTGCCTTGTAGATTGTGGACAAGTTTTGGGAAGTCAGGAGATGAGTTACTAGCTATTAGATTCTTAGCTTCTGACATACTCTGATAGGCACAATAAATGAGGCGAAAGTGAGGACTGCAGATGCTGGAGATCAGAGCTGAAAATGTGTTGCTGGAAATGTGTTGCTGGAAAAGCGCAGCAGGTCAGGCAGCATCCAGGGAACAGGAGAATCGACGTAACACATTTTCAGCTCTAGACACAATAAATGTATGGCTTGTCCAGCTCAGTTGCTGTTCAATGGTGAGCCCATGTATATTGATGGTCGGGAATTCATTGTGAATAATGGAGCATCAAGGAGTAATGGCTAGATTCTCCTTTGTTGGAGATTTTCATTACCTATTATTTGAGTGAGGTGAATGGTATTTGTGACATATCAGTTCAAGTCTAGATGTTGTACAATCTTGTTGTATGTGAACACTAGCTGCTTCAGTGTCTGACGAGTTGTGAATAGTGCTGAACATTGTGTAATCAACAATGAACTACTTTCTGACTTCTTAATACTAACTTTCTGATGGAGAAAAGATCATTGATGAAGCAGCTAACTGGGACTAGAACAGAGTCTAGATTAGAGTGGTGCTGGAAAAGGTAGCATCTGAGGAGCAGGAAAATCGACGTTCTGGGCAAAAGCCCCAACACTCCTCTGTAATGCTCTTTGGGTGAGTTGATTGACCACCAATAACAACTATCTACGTTCATGCTAGTAATGAGACCCACCAGCTTTCTTCATAATTCCTACTGATTCCAGTTTTACTAGGATTCCTAATCTGTCAAAAACAGCCAAAGATTCTATCAAGGACTCACTTTCTTCTGACCTCTGGAGGTCAGCTTGTTTGTCCAAGTTGTATTCAGGGCAGAAGCTGAGTTGTCCTGACAGAACACAAACTGAGCATCAGAGAGCAGGTTATTTGTTTGTAAGTGCTGTTTGACAGCATTTTCAATTATTCTTTCAGTCAATTTACTGATATTTCAAGTAATGGGGCAATAATTGATGAGGTTGGATTTGTCGTGCTTTTTGTTGACAGCACACAGGAAATTGTCAGGTAGACGCCAGTCTTGGAGTTGCACTGAAACAGCTAGGCTAGGGATACAGCTAGTTCTGGAGCACAATCTTCAATGCAATTGCTGAATGCTAGAAAAGTCCATAGATTTTACAGTATCCAGTGTCTTCAGCTGTTTCTTGATATCACGAAGAGTGAATCTAATTGGCTGAAGACTGGCCTCTGTGATGCCATAAATCTCAGGAGCAGGCTGAGGTGGATCAGCTACTTGGTCCTTCTAGCTGAAGATAAATGCAAATTCTTCAGACTTGTTTTTTGCACAATTAAACTGGACTGTCACATCATTCAGGAAGGGGATTCTTGTGAAGTTTCCATCGCTGTTAGTTGTCTAATTGCCCACCAGTATACATAACTGGGTGCAGCAGTCCTACAGATCTTAGATTGGCTCCATTGGTTGCAGGATTGTTGAGTACAGTCGAATGTATGCTGCAGCCACACTTTGGAATGCACAAAGTGCTACGTTTCTGAATTAACCAGGTTAATACTTATGTTTGGGAGTGCCTGGTGCTAAATGTTATACAATCACTAGCAGAGAACTCTACTTCTGACTTTCTGATGGAGAAAAGATCATCGATGAAGTAGCCAGGACTGGAACACTCCCCTGTAATGGTGCCCTTTGGCAGAGATGATTCACCAGCAATAACCACAACCTCCTTTGTACTAGGAATGACTCTTACCAGCATTCCTCTGAATTCATTTCGGGATTGTCTGGTGCTGTCACTGATATACTCTTCTGGACTCTTCACTGAACCAGGGTTGATCTCCCAGCTTGATGGCAATAGTAGAATGGAGATATATAATGTCATGAGGTTGCAAATTGAATTGAATTGAATGATTTATTGTCACTTGCATTTCACAGTGAGTAATACTGTAAAGTTCAATGTAAAGCTTTAACTGTTGTCACAGAACAGCACCATTTTGAATAGTTTAAGAATATACAATACAAAAAGGTAGAACCAAAAGTGAGTCAATCTTCATTCTGCTGTCTCCACTTGTCCTGAGTTGGCTTTATCAGCAAACACCTGAGCCAGCACCCCTCTCCCACTGCCTCACTGTCACCTGCATCAGATCCACCAATGGAGGAATCTCCACACCAGGCCTATCACAACCACAACCAGGCTTTCCCATGCCAGGCCTATCACAGCCACAACCAGGAATTCTCTCTCTAGGCCTATCAGAGCCACAACCAGGAATCCCCTCTCCAGGCCTATCACAACCACAACCAGGAGTATCCACGCCAGGCTTATCACAACCACAACCAGGAATCCCCTCTGCAGGCCTATCACGACCACAACCAGGAGTTCCCCCCTCCAGGCCTATCACGACCACAACCAGGAATCCCCTCGCCAGGCCTATCACAACCACAACCAGGAGTCCCCCCTCCAGGCCTAACACAACCACAACTAGAGATCCCCACGCCAGGCTTATCACAACCACAACCAGGAATCCCCTTCCCAGGCCTATCACAACCACAACCAAAGATCCCCACACCAGGCCTATCACAACCACAACCAGGAATCCCCTTCCCAGGCCTATCACAACCACAACCAGAGGTCCCCTCTCCAGGCTTATCACAAACACAACTGGGAATTCCCTCTCCAGGCCAATCACAACCACGACCAGGATTCCTTGGCTCCATTGCTGCCTCGATGACACCAGCAGACCCTGCTCCGAGCATACCACGCTGTCACCACTGCAGCCACTGCCTCGCCAGCACCAAGTGTGCCTGTTCTGGGCCTACTGCAACCAGGGGTTAATGGCTTCGCTGCCTCTCCAGCCACCCTCCACCGAGCTGTCACCTTTGTCAGTGCTGCCATCTTGAAGAATCTGCAGCCACAACCACCTCCGACCAACAGAGAAGCTTCGCTAGTGCTTCCACCCACCCCAAACACTGAGAGGAGCCATGTCCACTGCTGCAGTTGCCTCTGACTACCAGGAGGCTGCCACCACTCTGCACATAGCCCAGTCTCCCAGCCGTTCCAATGCTGCCAGCTAACCCGCCAGAGAGAAAAGAGAAACAAAAGGAAAAAAAAGCAGAAGTAGAAAGAAACAAACGAAGGAAAGCAGATGGCTGCAGATGGTAATGGTTGAAAGTTGTTTCTCAGGCTGGAGTCCTGTGACCAGTAGTGTGCCACACAGGTCGATGCTGGAGGTTTTGTTATTTGTTACTTACATAAGTGAACCGGATGTGAATGTTCAAGGCATGGTTAGTAAGTTTGCAGATGATACAAAATTAGGAGGTATCGTTGATAGCGAGGAAGGTTATCAAAAATTACAGAGGGAACTTGATCAGATGGGGAAGTGGGCTGAGGACTGGCAATTCAATACAAATAGGTGTGAGGTGTTGCACTTTGGAAAGTCAAACCAAGATCGGACTTAAACAGTAAATGGCAAGTTCCCGAGGAGTGCTGTGGAACAGGGGGACCTCGGCATGCTAGTACATAATTCTTTGAAAGTGGCGTCACAGGTAGACAGGGTGTGAAGAAGGCATTTAGCATGCTGTCCTTCATCAGTCGAGACACTGAGTAGAGGAGTTCGACGTTATATTACAGTTGTATTGGTGAGGCTACACTTAAGAGTATTGCATACAGGTTTGGTCACCCTGCTACTGGAAAGCCATGGTTAAACTGGAATGAGTGCAAAGAGGATGTTGCCAGGACTAATAGGCCTGTGTTATAGGGAAAGGTTGGTCAGGACGGGACTTTATTCCTTGGAATGTCAGAGAATGAAGGGTGACCTTATTGAGGTATATAAAGTAATGAGGGGCATAGATATGATGAATGCCTCTAGTTTTTTTTTCCCCTGGGATGGGGAATTGAAAACAAGAGGACATAGGTTAAAGGTGAGAGGGGAAAGATTTAAGAAGGACCTGAGGGACAACTTCTTCACAAGGAGAGTGGTGCGTATATGGAATGGGCTGCCAGAGAAAATGGTTGTGGCTGGTACAACAGCAACATTTTAAAAACATTTGGATAGGTACATGAATGGGAAGGGTTTAGAGGGATATGGACCAAATGCAGGCAATTGAAACTAGCTGAGTGGGCACCATAGCCAACATGGACAGGTTTGGGCTGAAGGGCCTGTTTTCATGCTGTATTACTCTGCTGTAGATGAGCCCAGACAAGTGCCTGCATGCAGGAGAAAGTGAGGACTGCAGATGCTGGAGATCAGAGCTGAAAATGTGTTGCTGGAAAAGCGCAGCAGGTCAGGCAGCATCCAAGGAGCAGGAGAATCGACATTTCGGGTATGACTTCTTCAGGAACTTTTTCTTCAAGTGCCTGCATGCAGCCCTGCTACTCCACTGCCATCTTGGAATGGCCTTATTACGCTGGCGGTCAATTCTGTTGCTGCTGATGGCCGTCAGTGCCTCATGGATGCCCAGTTTTGAGTTGCTGTTCAGAGTCTGACTCACTGAGCACAGTGATAGTACCAGATAACATGATGGAGGATACCTTCCATCTGAACAAGGGAAATTATCATCACAATGTGTGTGCAGGGGTCACTCCTCTATTGTTATTGTTGTGGCACGCAGATTGCTGAGGAATGGCTCAAATTCCTTTTTCCTCAAGAGGTGCCTTCACCACCTCCCACAGGCTCAGCCTTTCAGATATTTTCTTCAGTGTTCTGAAGAAAGGTCACTGGACCCAAAACGTTAACGCTGCTTTCTCTCCACAGGTGCGACTGGACTGCTGAGTTTTTCAGCAATTTATGTTGGTGGTGATGTTTGGTAATCAACCTTACTCAAGTTTCACTTCCTTCTGCATGGATTCATGAGGTACGGAGTGAAAGCAACTCCTTCTCACTGTATACCACTGTGCCAAGACATACCAGAGATCATGATAGCAGTGTTTGCGACATCATAAGTGATCATCACTAGTTCAGGCTGTTGTCTTACTTGTCTGTGAGACAGCTCTCTCAGATGTCCAAGTATATACCCTCAGTAAGGACAATTGCACAGGATTGTTTTTTCTGCTGCCTCGGTTAATGGTTGGTGGTCTCTCCAGTTTTACTCATTTGCTTAGGCTGAAACTGACAACCGGAAGCGGCAGGGACAGGCCACTATAAATGCCGGAGGAAACACCACAGAAGCGCTTCACAGGAGGTTCCCAAGCACTGAGGATGTCACCTAGACAGGGGACGAAACGTTTGCAACAAAAACTTCCAGCTCGGCGAACAGAACCACAGCAACGAACACCCGAGCTACAAATCTTCTCACAAACTTTGAGCAGTTTGGTAGAACTGACTGGCTGGCTGGATCATTTCAGAGAGCAATTAAGAGATAACATGGGACATATAGTCCAGACCAGATCAGAATGTCAGATTTCTTTCTCTGAAGACCATACATAAACTATTCAGCAATAGGTTCCCATTCAAAGTTTGTGAGAAGATCTGTAGCTCGGGTGCTTGTTGCTGTGGTTCTCGGCGAACAGAACCACAGCATAGGTTCCCATTAGGTTCTCATTCCAGAATTTTTAATTAAATTTAAATTCACCATCTGCCTCTAGGGGCTCTAGTTTATTAGTCCAGTTTTAGTACCACTACGTCACTGCCAGGTGTGTAAGTTAGTAATTTCGCTTGAACATCACAGAGTCAGTTAATCGGGACTGTTATGTAAGACAGAATCCTGAATTCAGCACACTATATGTGTAAACAGTACAGCCAAAGTGGCCAGTGCAAATCTTAGGGCACTGAATAAAGGAGGACTGATCAATGAAAGAGTTTTTCCATGAACACAATTCAAACCAGGCATTTTCATTAATTAACAGGATGTGGGTGTCACTGACCGGGTCAGTGTTTATTACCCATTCCTAGTTGCCCACAGAGCAGTTAAGATTCAACTACATTGCTGTGGGTCTGGAGTCACATGGAGGCCGGATCAAGTAAGGATGGCAATTTCCTTCCTTCAAGGACATTAGTGAACCAGATGGATTATTTTGATAATTGACAATGATTTCATGGTCATCATTAGTTTCTTAATTCCAGTTTTTTAAATATTGAATTCAAATTCTTGGCAAGATTCAAACTAGGGTCCCCAGATCATTGATGATTGACAATGGATTCATGGTCATCATTAGACTCTTGAATTCAAATTCCACCATCTGCCATGGCTGGATTTGAACTTGGGATCCCAGAACATTCCTGGATCTCTGGATTAATGGCCTAGCAATAAACCTTGATTTTGGTTTGCTGTAAATCTCAACATAAATTGTTGCTGCTTTGTATTCCACAGAAACATGCTGTAAAACTGGAAAGCAAAGTAAATACCAAAACATCCCTCAAACCCTTTAAAAGTCTCATTGTTCATATGAGGTTTCCTTAAGTACACTTTAAATGGTTGAGAAGGGCAGTCAGCCCAATCCCTAATGTAAAATTACCCTACCATTCTCTTAAATGCATCACAGTATTTAAACAATCCGTGGCTCCTTTGCAGCGAGAGGATCATAGCCCTGTCTGAAATGGATACTGAGATAATAACACCTAGCACTAAAGTGATACACATCTGACTCTATGAGTCTGATTCAAATTTTCGAGTCTCTCAGTGATTGTTCCACTCCAGTGTCCCTGGCCTTAAGCGACTTAGTAGTGAGGTATTTTGCAGAGTGGAATGCAGAACAGTCTGGGTACTATATGCATCCTCTGCAACCAGACATCTATGACTAGCAATTTCAATCTATCGAGCCTATTGTACAAGTGGCACTTGAGGGTTAATGAGGTGTGGCATTTATCGCTGGGAGGAACTGCTACATTCCTTTACTATTTAGTGAAACAGCAATGAACAATATCAATTTCTTACAGTATATTTTCATCCTTGTGGGTACAGAGATCTAATAGGTAGGAGAAACATTCAGCAATTCATTCCGTTCTATTGGAAGTCTCTGTCTTGGATCTGGGAATTTCAGGAGCACAATATTTGCTCCAACATTGTCATGGAACAATTAGCTTTATCATATCAGGCCAACTGCATGAAAAATGGAATGGAAACTTTCCAGCTTCAATCCGTATTTTCATAGAATAGAATCCCTACAGTGTAGAAGCAGTCCATTTGGCCCATTGAGTCCACACTGACCACAAAGAGCATCCATCCTAGATCCACCCGCTATCCTATTCCTGCAACCCTGCATTTCCCATGACTAATCCGCTTAGTCTATACATCTTTGGAGTATGGGAGGGAATCAGAGTACCTGGAGGAAACCCATGCAGACACAGGGAGAATGTGTAAACTCCAGACTGACAGTTGCCTGAGAATAGAATCAAACCCACGCCCCTGGTGTTGTGAGATAGCAGCGCTAACCTTGAGCCACTGGTGCTACCCCATTTTGTGCTGGTCTCTGACTATTAGGCAATGGCTCAAATAATTTGTCTCAGTATCAATGAGTTATGGGAGGGAAACATTGGTCAGGTATCCTGTTCCTGATTACCAGCTTATATCCCACCTGATGAGGAGTGTGATGCCTTCCACAGTGAATAAGCTGCCACAATGATCAACACAGGCAATGTTCACTCAGACAGTCTCTACAAGATAGTGGGAGGCATGGAATGAGGCTGTTTTCATCTCTTCTACAACCTTATTTCAAATGCATTCTCTGTTGACTGGGTGAATGTCTTTTCTCCTTGGACATCTTAAATCCAGTACGTACAGCCAGTGTGAGCGGCGACCGAACCAAGGTGTCTGGGATAAATAATCACTGAGCTATCCATTTCACTCACAGGAGGTAAGAATAGAAAGTTGCTTCAACATCAGTGGCTTTTTCTTTTAGCTTGGGATTAAATTTCTGCCAATAGCATACACTGGAGTCTTTCATTATGGAGACTGTTCCATTTTACATTTAACCCGTATGATGGAAGAGCGGGTATAGTGCAATGTTTTACTCTATACTTAGCAACACTCAGCCCCTGTGGCTTTCTTTGCATCTCAACTAGCTCATGGTTGAAATTGCTCCTCATCTCAAGCCTAAATGAACTGTTCAGAGAGTATATTCCCTGCTCCTAGATTGCTCAGCCAGAGTAACACCCTTCTGCCTTGGTGAATCCTGTAAGAATTCTGTATGTTTCATTGAGATTAACTCTCATTCTTTTCAACTCTAGAAAGTACTCTGGCAGTGTTCGCATTGGACACTCTGACCATCCCAGAAATCGGTTTGGTGAAATTTGGTCCTCCAGCTCTATGGTAAATACAACCACCTACTCCATATGCAGTTTCACCAAGGTGCTATACAATTGCAGCAAGGTATTTTTATTCCTGTATTCAAATCTTTATGCAAAATAGGCAATGTACCATTTACCTTTCTGATTGTGTGCCTAAATTTAACTTAACAATTAATTGTAATTTAATTTCGATTTAACCCCGACTACATGAGACTGGGGAGTCTGTGATCCTGATATTGATGATGTGTCTTCAATTATCCAGTCTTGAAATTTCTCACTGTGGTGAGCAAAAATGCAAGGCACACCACAAAAGGCAATTTGGGTGAAAATGCAGCATAGTGTGTACAACAAAAAGCAAGTGACTTTCAAAAGGGAATGCTTACCTTCTTGTTTAATAGTCAGTCATGCATGGTAAGGCTAGTTGAGAAAGGTGCCTGTTACGTTACGAGACAGATAGGTAAACTGTAATGTGTACTCATAACTAAAAATGTAGAGTACCCTTGGATTAAGGAGAAGACAGATTGCCCACATTTCTGGTTTCTTGCTATTGAAAATTGCAAGTTCCACTAAGTTCCGAGTTAAACTAATCAGTGTACTGCACACCGTCACCACTTCCATTGGTCTGGTAATATACCAGAGCACAAAGCCTGAGCAGACATTAGAAGAATACCCTTGAAGATTCTGAGGGAGCCCAACTCATCGAAGTAAAGGAGGGAGTGAAGTGCAGAATAAAGCAGGTCATTCCAACATGATTCCCCATGTGATTTATTTTCCTCTCTGGGTAATTCTAAGTTACATTTACTGGCTCCCAACTCCTCAACCATCTAAACGCCTATACAACTTTGACCCTGCATAGCGATTTATTCAAACTTGCACCAAAGGAAGTTGAGCACAGGGTGACGGTCTTTGACTAATTGCAATTACAGGACAGTCTGGAAATGGCACAATGCTCCAAGTTAAAGGAATAAATCTGATGGGCCACACACGCCACTCAATGGGAGAACTGAATTCTGTTTCTGCTGTCACATCAGAAAACAGAAAGACTTCTGTTGAGACAGAGAATAAGCCTGATCCTTTAGGCTATTTCCTTTTTGTCTTTTCAATCGGTTCACCATCAGAAAGGGGAAAAAAAATTCTTAATTTGCGAATTAATAGGTTTTCTCAGCGGAATTGCAAATTTTGTTTCAAATGTCACATTTCACACACAGTGGAGTTGCCTCTCTGCTGTGGGAACAATCACAATCCTCCTTTCCAATAGCCACACAGTGTAACATGCTACTTTTAATTTACAATAACACATGACAAAGGCAGAAATAATGGGCCTTATGACACCTGTGTCCCCTAAGCTTTCTCCAAAGACACCGTGTACATAATAGACGTCACACTACATTATCTCATTGTCCCTCTCTGAACCTTTTACTGAGGTCCCTCATATCCTCGGAAATTGGTAAGCGATGATTCCCACATTAGCCCAGAATTAATGACTCCAATTTGGTCACTAACTCAGTTCTCAGTTCTTTGTGCTGCATTCTGTATAATGTGAAAAAAAAGGGCTTTTGTTTTTTTGAGGTGGTGTGTGGCAGGAGTTATATTAACCCAAGGTGATTGAATATGCAATTTATTTTCACCTTCCTGTCAGGAGCCTGGGAGCAGTCAGGACTGAGCCTGCCTCCGCTATGGCTGTCAGTGTTTCAACCACACTGCCAGACTCCCACCTCCGTCCATTCTTCTTGCAAATTACATTTTCAAATTGGTTTCTGTTTTACAAACAAAGGTAATAGGAACAAATAAAACATTCCAATATATACCGGGGGCTGTCAGTCTCCAGAGTGTCAATTACTGATGTACAATTTTTTTCTCTCTTATCACAGCACCTTGTCTTTGAAATTTTAACACCTCCCTGTTTAGTTTGAAGGTCCTCTCCCAAAATAGGTGAGGCCAAATGTTTCACTTGAAAGATATCATGAGGATGAAACACCCCTTTATCTTGTTGCTTTGCCATTGCAATGGAGGTGGCTCACTCTAACCCTGCGGTACTGATCTTGTGAATGTTCGAATCTCTCATAACTTCACCTGTTCTTGTTTCCCTAACCTCCTCCAGTCCTCCAAGATCTTTCCACTGCTTCAATGTGAAGGTCTTGCACATCTCCAATTTTATTCGCCCTTAAGTTTTGTGGCCAGGCTAACTGAACCAAAAACATCTGAATTCCCTCCTTAAACTCAACTGCCTCTCTTGCCTCCTTAAAGATGCTCTTTAAAACCTAGTCACCTGTCCTAATGTCTCACGTTGCGCGATTCACAGAATCACAGGGTTGTTGCAGCACACAGAATTGCACAACATTTATGTCAAACTTTATCTGAAACTGCTTCTGTTAGCTTTGAAGGATCAATACAAGTTATCGAAGTATGGAAACATAGATGAGAGAACAGAGATTTAAAAAAAGACACGAACAGCAAATGTTTTTACACAAGGCATGGTTCTCATGTGGAATGAACTTCCTGGGGAAGTGGTGGCTGTGGGCACAAATACAATGTTTAAAAGACATTTGGATAAGTACACGAATAGGAAACGTTTGAAGGTATGCGTTTCAGCAAGAGGCAGGTGAGATGAGTTTAGTTTGGGATTATGATTAGCATGGATTGTTTGGACTGAAGGGTTGGTTTCCATGCTGTATTAATCTACTGGATACTGGAGATCTGAAATAAAAAAAACTCTCTGGAGAAACTCAGCAGGTGTGGAAGAATTTGTGGAGAGAGAAATGGAAATGTTAGCTCTATTTGTTTCCCCAGCATTTTTGGTTTCTACTTAATGCAGGTGGTCTTGAATGTTTTTGAGTCAGAAACACTGAGTCAAAAATTAATCTTTCAAACACTGACGCAGTTTGTTCTCATGTTGTAATGTTTAGAAGCACTGATGCCTGGAGCAAGAAAGACAAAATGAACAGAAGAAACTGGGTTTCATCCCCAGTCACTCCATCATTGGCTGATCATAGCTATGGCAACAAAGACAAGACAGTGACTTAGCCTCAGCACCATCTGAGCGAGAAGGCAAGGATAAATTTGCAAGTGTCCTGTTAACCTATGACCTCAGGTGGAAAACCATGTGCTGGTTAGCTCAGCCATGATACATCCCACAATCAAATGATTTACAAACACTGGTATTCAAGACAGATAAGGTCATGGCTGAGTAGGTCATTGCATCTTCAGGGATGAAGGAGGGGAGGCAGTTCACTTGGGAAAGGGAATCATACACTATGATGAAGTATCTCAAACGATATATCCGACTGAAAGCCCTGTTAACAACAATATACATTTCTATAGCACTGTAAAGGCAGTAAATTGTCTTCAGATGCTTTAAGAAGAGAGTTGTCAGGCAAGAGCTGACACCAAGTGAAAGAAAGAGATATTAAGACAGGCAACAAAATGCTTGTTCAAAGAGGTACATTTCAAAAAATGTCTTAAGGGAGAAGAAAAGGGTGAAGTCATTGTCAGAGAGGCTGATGAACAGAATTCTGGAGCTTCCGAACCAGACGGTTGAAGGTCACAACAGGAATGCTGATGCTGTTACCTCCTACATGCCATGAGCCCTATATCATCTTAATGATAATGCCTCCCTCACAGCGGAGAATGGTCTTCCGTTCTAGTATTAAAGTCTGGCACTCAGCAATCCTCCCATATTCTGAGAACGGCACAGACCTGTAAGATGAGACAGGACCAGGCGGAAACAAGCAACTTCAGAGTATCCGCCATGGCCAGAGTAATGAGTGAGTGTGTAGCTCTGTCTTCTTCACTCAGTATCTTTGGCCATTCACCAAGGTTATGTTGAGCTGGAAGTCTTTTGATTCCTAACCTGACATCGGATACCTTTACGCTCCTTTTTAATTTCCAGCCAAGTGCTGGCTGCAACTAACATTATTTTTCAATTCAAATCCTCCACTCCTTTGTATTTTCTCCAGTGCTCTGGTATTGGTCTTAAGACTGAAGAAATGCAGCTTTAATAGGATCGGATGTTGGACCACAACAGTCTGTTCTGAAAATGTGTTGCTGGAAAAGCGCAGCAGGTCAGGCAGCATCCAAGGAGCAGGAGCTGCTCCTTGGATGCTGCCTGACCTGCTGCGCTTTTCCAGCAACACATTTTCAGCTCTGATCTCCAGCATCTGCAGTCCTCACTTTCTCCCACAACAGTCTGTTGACAGGGCCAAATGTGCTATTAGATTCCATGGAATAGTGGAATTTTTGAGATACTCTGGGTATGCTTATCACAGAGATAATCACTTGGTCAGAAAGAACTTGAAGGTTGCTAAAGAAAGGAATGTGCTGTCAGAGTTTTTCATATTGCACTTATCAGCACATATTCACAAAAATACCAAATCTCAAAAGGAACAACAATTTATATTTCATGAGAAAGTGGTGCTGGTTGTTTGCAAATGGACTCTGATTAGTGGAAATGTTGCCATGGAGAATGTGCCAGGGAACAGTTATCCCCTGGGTTTCTGTTGTCTGATTAGATTATACCCATGTATAGCTCACTCTTCCTTTCCTCAAGTCTTTGGTCTCTATTTCTTCAGGATGGACTATCAGTAAATAGTCACCACAAACTAACTGACTTTCACAGCTACCATAACTATACTTCCTCATATTCCGACACCTCATAAGCTTGAGGCCATTCTCCCAGATTTTTATAAAAATTTCTGTCTCATCTGTTCCAACGATGTGATCTTTCACGCTTCTGATGTGTCTCATTGTTTTCACAACCGGAGATTTCCCCAACTGTGACTGACAGGACTCTTGAGCACATCTAATCCATTTCCCACACTTAGAGTCATAGAGTCATAGAGATGTACAGCATGGAAACAGACCCTTCAGTCCAACCCATCCATGCCGACCAGATATCCCAACCCAATCTAGTCCCACCTGCCAGCACCCGGCCCATATCCCTCCAAACCCTTCCTATTCATATACCCATCCAAATGCCTTTTAAAAGTTGCAATTGTACCAGCCTCCACCACATCCTCTGGCAGCTCATTCCATACACGTACCACCCTCTGCGTGAAAACGTTGCCCCTCTGGGAGAGATGCTCTTTTACATCTCTCCCAGAACCATAATAAAGTTCTCCTTGTCTTCACTTTCCACCCTACCTATAAGCAGCCTTATTCAATTGATCATGTCCCATTATTTCTGTCACCACCAGTATCTTCCCCAACCACTCTTCCTGGACAGACTATTCCCCCTCTGATTTAGTGGTCCGCTCTTCCATCACCCCCACCATTCTCTGTGCTTCCCTGATACCTTTCCATGAAAGCACAGGAAATGTAACACCCGCTTTGTTCACCTCTTCTATCATCTGTATTCATGACCCCAAACATTCTTTCCATGTGAGACAGCAATTTACATCCCCTTCTTTCAATTTAGTGTATTCAATTTGCTGCGTAGAATGCAATCTGCTCCACATTAGAAGACTAAGTGCCTTGTTTGTGTATCACCTCCAATCAGCGCATGAGCATGACCTCAAAAATGCTTGGCGGCCTATCATTTCAAATTTCTACCTTGGTGTCACACTGACCTCCATGTCCTGGACTTGCTGCATTGTTGCAGTGGAGCTGGAAGAATAGCACCTTATCCTTCAATTAGGCCCTTTACAGCCTTCCTGACTTAGCATTAAGTTTGACAATTTCATAACTTTGAATAAAATTTTGATTTTACTCTCGGTTTCTCTTTTGACTTTTTTCTCGGACTGTGGCTACTCATTCTGCAAGACACACCTCCTCTATACAACATTTGTTTCGTTATTGCCTCATTGCCATTCCCTTTTGCCTTGTAAACCTCAACTCTTTTGCCCTTCAATCTCGTTTAATGTCTTGTCTCTTCCATTCCTAACAAAGTCCTTTCGTTTTCTTCTTTATCCCACTTTCCCCCGTTTCACCTGCTTAAGATCAATTATTTTTCTAGATTTCGGTTCTGGTGGTAAGTCTTCATGGGAAACGTTAGCTCTGTTTCTCCATCCACCAATATTGAACACTTCCATTACTTTCTGCTCTGCTGCATTTATCGTGAACACCATGACCAGCCAGAGCGACGAATGCACAATCATAGGAATGCAATGTTGCTGTGCAAAATCACCACTGATAACAGGAGGCTGATCAATACACCTTCTCATATTATTTTAAGCTGTGTATACATTGAAACCAGTGTGCTCAGACCCACAGAAGAACTTGGTGCAGCTGTGTGGCCATTATCATAGAATCCATACAGTGTGGAAGCAGGCCATTCAGCCCATTGAATCTACACAAAACCTCCAAAGAACATCTCGCCCAGATCCTCCCCTTACCCTATCCTTGTAAACCTGCATTCCCTATGGCCAATCTACATAACCTGCACATCTTTGAACTGTGGGTGGAAACCAGTGCACCTAGAGAGAATGCACACAGACACAGGGGAAACGCGCAAACTCCATGCATACAGTCACCCAAGGGTGAATTTGATCCCAGGTCCCTGGCACTGTGAGGCAGCAGTGCTAGTCACTAATTCACCGTTGCACCCTACAATTTTGTCTGGGATAGCAGATTTTTGGATAAGCTCAAATTTATAGAAGGAGCGGGTCTCCTAGGAGACTTGCCATTGCAGTAGTCTACTCTAGCAATTTAAAGTAATTGGCAAAATAAGTCAAAAGGATATGATAAAAATCTTTTACAAACAATGATTGTTTACAGTCCGGAATGTATTGCCTGAGAGGGTTGTGGCTTCAATCGAAGAATTGACAAGAAAAGGAGATTGCTATCCAGAAAGAAATAATGCACAGGGTTATAGGAAGAAGGTGGGAAAATGAAACCAAAGTGAAATGCTCGCTCAGAAAAATGGAGCAGACATGATGAGCCAAATGGTCTCTTCCTGCCCAGTAACTAATCTGTAGCTGAAGTAACAAAAGCCTCAATGAGGGTTACAGCAGCAGATCAACAGACGAATTGGCATTCCTTCTTTAAACTGCTCCATAATTCATTTCCATTTGTTTTCCTTTACATTACTCCTACTCCCCACCAACCCCACCACCGCTGATTTTCCAGTATATTCTATTGACTTGGAAGGAATAGCAAGGCACATGCTACCTTGATCACTTTTTCTTTGTCAGAAACGCAGGCAAGTGGAACTGGTTTAGTTTGGGAATGTGGTCAGAGTGGACTAGTTGGACCAAAGGGTCAGCTTCTGTGCTGTATTACTTTCTGACTCTAATCAAGCTGTGACGCTTTTGATGCTTAAATCCCAACTTGCTGTTTGTTAGCAAAATCAGCTCCAATATCAAAGTACAATATCAGGAAAGATATTAAGAAAAATAAAATATTCCATTAGCTAAAGTATACCTTTTAAAGGTAATTGCTGTCAAGTCGTCAATATCTATCTACATGTGTCAAGCATAACTCAGTTGGCAGAGCTGTCACCTGTGTATTGTTATCTCTGGATTCAAGTCTCAGGCCTGAAGCTAGGTGCAAAATCTGGTGCTCAAATGAGAGGGGAAAGATGTACAAGGGGCCTGAGGGGCAACTTTTTCACATAGAGGATGGTGCATGTATGGAATGAGCTGCCAGTGGTGACGGCTGGTACAATTACAATATTTAAAAGACGTCTGGATGGGTATATGAATAGGAAGGGTTTAGAGGGATATGATCCAAATGCTGGAAAATGGAACTAGATTAATTTAGGATATCTGGTCAGCATAGACAAGTTGGACTGAAGGGTATGTTTCCGTGCTGCATATATCTATGACAGCACTAAAGGAGTGCTGTTTGATGGAGCATTGTCTGTCCTTTTAGAGGTGATGTTAAACCATGGCACTATTTGGTGTCCCATGAGACAATTAAAGAAAATCTATTGGAGCAAAGGAAGTTTTGAACATTATTGCATGAGATGTGCGCATTGCTTGCAAGGCCCGCATTTGTTGTCCATTCCTAGATGCCCTTGGATTGACTCTGTCAACCATTTCAGAAGGCAATTAAACATTAACCATATTGCTGTGCATCTGGAGTCACATATAGAGCATTAGTGAACCAGATGTGCTTTCTTTTTACAATGGCTACCATTAGACTAGCTTTTGGTTCCAGGTTTTACTGAATTCAAACTTTCATATCTGCTACAGTGGGTTTATATGTAAATTCCCAGAACATTTGCCTGGTGGCCTGGATTACTAGTCCACTGACATTACCATCATGTCATCATTTCCATGATGTCCTAGTGAATAGATGTTCCTCAATCAACACAAATAAAACTCTAATTTCTTTGATGTTTATGGGAGTTTGCTTTGTGCAAATTGGGGTCTTGTACTTTCTACAGCACTTTGTGATGCTCTGAGATCCTGAATCATGTCTTATTAATGCAAACCCTTGCTTACTAAAAATGACTTTGGCCTTCAATTCTGAATAGTGGCTCAGTGGTTAACACTGCTGTCTCACAGCACTGGGTTTGACTCCAGCCATGGGCAATCGTTTGCACGAAGTCTACACATTCTCCCTGTGTCTGTGTGGGTTTTCTCCCACAGTCCAAAGATGTGCAGGCCCAGTGAACTGGCCACGCTAAATTGCCCATAGTGTCCAGGGATGTGCAGGCTAGATGGAATAGCCATGGGAATGCAGGGTTACAGGGATGGGATGGGAGGTGGGTCTGGGTGGAATGCTCTTCAGAGGGTTGGTATGGACTCAATGGGATGAATAGCCAGTTTCCACACTGTAGGGATTCTATGATTCTAAATAGAGCACAGATGACTGTGGCATCGTTGCTTTCTATCCCTCGCACCCTGTTTTTCTCTCTCTTTCTAACACCTGTAAATGTGAGTCCAGTTTTAAATCTGTGTAACTGTATTGGCTTTGACTGAGTTAAAATCTCAACTATATGGATTTCCCTCCCATTATCTGAATAGCTGACTCTCATTTTTGCTCTCTCCAATCTGAAAATGAACTGCTGATAAGTTCTGTGAAACTTTACCTCAGAATTCATTCATCAGCCTATTTTCAAACCATTTGGGAAAACTGCAAAACACTCAACTCCATTTACATCATTCTACTGATAGTGAGAGAATCCTACTGATGCATGGTCGGAAATTGTGTGCACTGAACCCACTAAGTCTGCAGGACCTCATTTCAGCTGGGGAGAAAATATCAAATTTAAGCACAGCCTGTTGAGTGAGTGTGAGGCATTCAATTAATGAAGGTATTTAAAGACACGTTTGATTTAAAGTGATGTTTAGTCATGTCAATATGAAGTGGTTTTATTCATGGTCAAATGTTATTTTGAACATTGAAAAACTTCAGCGGCCAAAACAAAAGTAGCAAGCTAAAAAGTCTTAATTTCTCCAGAGACTTCATTATCCAAAAACGCCTGGTTTATTAATGTATGAGAGAGATAGAGAGACCTTGGTGCTGCAGTGTTATATTTTTGTTTTTGAACTGAAATTTGAATGAAGCTAAAAGGCAGAATAAGGAACTATAGCTGAAGCCTTGGCACAGAAAACAGGCATTATGCTACTATGGTATGAGTAAATTAAGAAAAGAGCAAAATGCCAGAGAGAGCTCGGATATTGTGAACTATTTTTGCAGTACTCAAAGGCAGATAATGAATATAAGCTTATTTTAAATTCATAAAATAGAGACAGATCCATTACACTCCCTCTCCTGTGCCACCTGCTGCCCAGAACCTATATCTCTATCAATACAAACAACTAATTGCACACAATATTTTCATTGTTGTTCTTTTAAAAATTTTATTTGTTCTTCTTCAAATTTCTGTGTAACTGAAAGCATAGCCACGTGTCTCAGGCTCTGACTGTTAACACCTTTCCAGATTTATTTAGGTAATTTCTGAGAAGATCATGCTGAAGTCCTTATCTGAGGGTCAGGGATAAGGCTATGATAATAACAGCTTGATTCTCTAACTTGGTTCCTCATTGAGAACAGGCGAAAGTGCAGACTGCAGGTGCTGGAGATTAGAGTCGAGTGTGTGGTGCTGGAAAGCACAGCAGGTCAGGTAGCATCTAAGGAGCAGAAGAATCAATGTTTCAGGCATACGGGCTTCCTGATGAGGGGCTTATGCCTGAAACGTGAATTCTCCTGCTCCTCGGATACTGCCTGACCTGCTGTGCTTTTCCAGCACCACACTCTCAACTCCTCATTGAGAACAACAAAGATAGAATTGAATAAAAGCAAAGTACAGTGGATTCTGGAAATCTGAAACACAGAGGATTCTGGAGAAACTAGCAGGCCTGGCAGCAGTTGTGAAGAGAGAAACAGAGTTAATGTTTTGAGTTTTCTTGATGTGCCATACTGGACTCGGAAAATGAACTTTGTTTCTCTCTCCACAGATGCTGCCAAACCTGCTGAGCTTCTCCAGCATTTTCTATTTGTTAAAGATAGAATTGAATCTATTTTCTGTTGGTAATCCAGGTGTCTGTTCCAATATATTGTCAATGAAACAATCATTTAACAGGCTTAAACTAACTCAAAATCTTTATTTCATTTAAAGGTGATACCTAAGCTCCACAGCACTTTGATGTTTCAATTGCCTTCAGGAATAAATAAAAATCACCCTTTTCTGAAGTACTTAGTTCCATTTTATTTATTCATTTATGGGTTGTGAATGTCACTACCTATACTATCATTTATTGAGCATCCCCAATTGCTTAGAGGGTAGACCTATTACTGTGAGTCTGGAGTCATAGCGAGGTTTTACCAGTAAGAATGGCAGAATTCCTTCCAAAGATGTGCAGATTAGATGGAGTGGCGATGGTACATTTTTCAGGTGGGCTAGCTATGGTAAATGTGGGGTTATAGGGATAGAGTAGGGTGGGTTAGGTCTGGATGGGATGCTCTTTATAGCATCTGGGTGGACTCAATGGGCTGAATAGCCTCTTTCAGCACTCTAGAGATTCTACGATTTAAAGGGCATTAGTGAAACAGATAGATTTTTATGACAATTGACAGTGGTTATGTGGTCACCTTTAGACTAGCTTTTTACTCCAATTTTTTATGGAATTCAGCTTTCATACTCTGCCTTGGTGGGAATTGAACCTTTATCTCCTGAACATTAGGCTGGGGTTCTGAATCATGAGTCTGTGCAGTGAAAATATACCGGCATTCAAGCCTTCGCACTGCCTGGTAAGATAAGAACTACTCTGAGGAAGATGAGTAAATGATTTCTGTACCAAGGATCAACACTGGTCAGCAATATAAAACAATTTTGAGTGTTTATTTTCTATAGTAAAGGTGCTATATAAATGTAAGTTGTTGACAAAAATGCGAGCAATAGGTCAGGGAGGGGAACAACCTATCTTCGCAAATTCTTCTCAGTGATGATCAATTTAAAGATTAATATGAACATCACTTGTTTTGGCTAGTCACTCTAGAATATACCACTTACTTAAATAATTTGTCAGTATTGACTTTAAATCTAGAATTTCTCACTCAGTAGCACAGTCAGTGACGAACCAATATTATACATCACCCTCTAGCCTTGAAGAGTAGGATTGCTAATGGGCAATGATATTTTAATATAAGCATTAACCATTTATTTAGCCATTTAAATAAGATTGTTATGAATTTCTATACCTAATTTTGATAGGAATATTTAGCAAATTAAAAACCTGCATCTTATTACACTTGAAGGGTATACCATAAGCATTATTGTTAAAAATCACATTTCAACCAATGCATTTAATATTTATTATCAATAATTTCTCACCTCAAGCTGCCACCATATCACTGACAGGTCTCTTCACAATAGCACTTCACCTCACTATAACATGCAAAGTGCTCCCTCTAGGTACAGCCCAAATTTGGAAGCATAGATTCTGTCATGAAATTGCTTGATGACCTTTAGACAGTTCACATTGACAAGAGGGGTGATTTATGTTAGCTTCTTTCAGCATGAATAGTCGGAAATGAGGCAAAAATGGGAAAATCAAAACTACCAGAGGCCAAACCTTGCCCAAGGGTACAAATGAGGCTATTTGGCCCATTGTGCCTGTTTCTGTGCCTCTTCCCCATTTTTTTTATGGAGCAGGAGAACAAAAAAATCATCAAAAACGCAATGACAAATGAAGAAGTCAGGTAAATCAAAATTACTAACAGCAGAATTAGATTTTAAAAACCTCTACAAAGGGACAGAAAAGAACGGGTGAGGTAAGGATGATGTGAAAGAATGGGTTGACATGTTGAAATGTTAATTAAGGCCACCATTAAAATGCAACGTTGTTTTACTAATTCAATCATCAATGTTTTTAATTGAATCTATCTGTGTAATCTCCTGCAGCCCCACAACCCACCGAGACATCAGCACTTATCTAATTCTGGCCTCTTGAGCATCCACAATTTTAATCGCTCAACTATCAGCGGCCAGACCTTTATGTGGTAAGGCCCTCGGTGCGGGAAACCCCTCCTCACATCTCTCCACCTCTCTTTTTCTCTTCAAAATCTACTTCTTTGACTGAGCATTTGGTCACTTGACCCGATTTCACCTCCTGTGGATTCTGTCTTGTTTCATCATGTTCCTACAAAGTGTCTAGGCTCAGTTTATCGTGGTAAAGATTCTAAGGAAAGTTAATTTTTTTCACTGTTGAGTAGACCTCATTTTAAGTAACAATTAAATTAAAAAAGGGGAATGAAATTGATGTGACCTGTGTTGAGTACTGGATATCACCTCTATGTCATTTGGTATTTCAGGTAATAAAGCCTGCTGGAAGATAATTTCCTGATCAACCTGCTCAGGGATGCTATCATGGTTCTTGAGCAGGTGGGATTTGAACCTGGGCCTCCTGGCCTAGAGAGAGAGGAGCACTACCACTTTACCACAAGAGCTTTTGCTAGGCCTATTGGTATTGCAAGACACCATATCTGCTTCCTGTTGAAATAGAAGGTGCAGTCACATGATGAAAGCTCCTTCTAGTGGCAGTGTTTTGATTCAGCTGCCTGACCTATGAACCATCCCTAATCCTTCCCTCCAAGCATGGACTGACAAGAATGTGCCCGAGATTTAAACCCAAGGAAACTGCAGATTAGGCAAATCATTTGAAACAGATGCATTGAGCAAATGTGCAGTCCATCACCCAGCAGTCCCTACTGACATTTAACACCTTGCTCCTTTACTTCTCTCGCCAGCCCCTGAGCTTATTCTGTGAAATAATTCCTCAAAAAAAAACAAGTCAGGCTCTGACGCACTGGCAATCCATACAAATCTCACTCCACTAAGCCCACAGTTAGAATTCCAGTAAGACTTTTCTTAAACTGAAAAATAGCTTCAGGAGAAACTACAGGGGAAGCTGAAGATATGCAGGAGTATATACTGCAGTCTATATACTCAAATATATACTTCTCAGCATGCATGCATGACCATTTATAGTATCACCTGTATTCCCAACAATATTCTCCAGTTCACATGTAGCTGTTTATTCAAACCATCGTATGCATACTTCATCCTCCTCACCCAGATGTTCCTGAAAGCAGCTAACACATAGAACTCCAACTGGGAAACTTTAATGTACTTATTCCATCACATGTAGGTATTAATTTGAAGTTTTTAAAGTCAATTTATCAGATAAGTTAATGTTTTAGAGAATGAAATGATTATTTTGATGTTCTATTAATGTTGTTTAATTCAAGTTATTAGAAACAGCTCAAGTTTCAATATTTGATTATTAGGCTCTGCCGTAATCTGCCAACCCCAAAGCCCAAATTCCAGTCTACACACTGCAAAAATCATCTCTATGTACATATTGCAACAAGCTTACTGCAGTGTACATAGTCCGTATTCCTATCACAGAGTATATTTTCTGCTGTGTATAATTCAGTAGTCTCTCCACAATGAGCATGTGGACCCTGGCATGTATAATCCAGTGCCATTCTTTAATGCATATGCTTCATTGTACTTAACCCGACACAAGGACAGAAAAGGGGAGTCCAGAAAATTACTTTAAGCTGAATTATGAGGTGAGGACGATGAGAGAGACAGGATGAAGTGAATAAAGGTCAAATTTAAGATCAATGTCACACTAAAAGGGGAACCAACACTTGCAATGGATTCCCACACAGAGCGCAGTGAAGACAAAAAAAACCTCTGAATCAATTCTGAAATAATTGAATTATGCAAAGGGGACAGTGTATGATTTTCTTGGATGGATGAATTAAATGACCTTCATTAATTGTGATTTTCTTGTATTCCAGTATAATCACACCATTCTTGAGGCTCCATTGTTGATATTGAAGGGCATTTACTCTGCATTGTCAGAAAGAGAACACTTAAGATTTTTTTTTAGGAACAGTAAGAAGGTAATTAAAAATCCTGCTTTCTCACCTTCTGAATATCAAATCATCTCTTAAAATGTTCAACTCTGCTCTTTCCTGACAACATTCTCCATGCCAACTTGAATATCTTTTGGATGAAAATGCGTTGAAATAAAAATGATTTCATTTTTTATATCAATTTGGGTAGCAAGGAAATACCAGCGGCAAATGAGCAGGTCTTACTCTGGAATTGAGGAGCATTCAGCCTTAGTCTCCACAGCTCAATCAGCGTGGTACAGTTCGGTCACTCCAGTGCTTGGACCAGTGGATCGGTGTTTGAGCCTCAAAGCAAGGCTGTTGAATTGTTGAACTAATCGAGGTGATAATGACCACGCCACTTTAAGGTATAATTGTGCAAAATAATACTTTGATATGAGAAGTGCTGAATAAAAATTAGCTTCATTCAATAAATTGTAGAAGTGAAACAAAGGAAAGCTGAGGTCAAGGTGGTTGATTAATGGTAGGCGTCTTTTCTCTAGGATAGAGAATTCCAAAATAGGAGGCATATTTTTAAGGTGAGAGGAGATAAATTTTAAAAAGACATGAAGGATAAATTTTTTTTCAAAGATGGTGATTCGCATGTGGAATTAACTTCCGAAGGAAGTGATTAATATGGGTACAGTTACAATGTTTAAAAGACATTTGATAAGCATATGAATAGAAAAGGTTTGAAGGGATATGGGCTAGGAGCAGACAGGTGGGAATAGTTTAGTTTGGGATTATGTTCAGCATGGACTGTTTCAACTGAAGAGTCTGTTTCCATGCTGTATGACTTTATGTGATGTCGGCATCATTGTCAATGCCAGCATTTATTGCCAAATTAATTCTTGAATTCATTGAGGCTCTGGGCCATTTCAGAGGGCAGTTAATGGTCAGCCAAATCACTGTGAGTCTGGAGTCACATGTAGACCAGACCAGGGAAGAATGGCAAATTTCATTCCCTCAAGCACATTTGCCATTCAGATGGGGTTTGTCGATATTTTCTAATCAACCTGCTCAGAAATGTCATGATACACCCATTTGAGCAAGTTGGACTTGGACCTAGGGCTCCTGGCTCAAAGTAGGGACACTGTCACTTTGACACAAGCACCCTCAGGTGGGTTTTTATGGTAATGGTTACATGATTGCCATTAAGAGTAGCTTTTAATTCCAAATTGTTCAATGTTGAATTTAAATTTCATTGTGAGATTCAAACCCATGACCCCACAACATTAGCTTAGATCTGTAGATTATTAATCCAATGACATTACCACAACACCATTACCTCTCTGTGATATTAAACAACAAGACTGCTCCTTGAATGCTTCAATATAGATTAATTGACTCAGGCTCCACAGTTGGGTTTGGTGCCTCGGTTTAGGAACATCAAAAAAAAGAATCCAGTTAGTGTTTTCCATTCTGACTACTGTGCTGCATTTGAACATTGGATGGTGGTGGGATTGGGCTCAGCTATGATGCACCCTGCAGTCGAACAGCTTGTGATGTTCATTTCCAATGTGACTAATGGCCAATAGGGCATGGCAGCCTGTGCAATTGTAGCCCCAGCAAGGAGTCGATTTCGTCAGAAGAAAGGTTTAAAAAAAAGAAAAACAAAGGGTTTATCCTAACCGTGGCAGGAAGATTAGAATGATCAGTGCCCAGTAGGTCTGACAAAACTCCGTTTAATTACGGCAGCTTTCAATCTATTGTGGCTGAAAAACGTTTGTTTTCTTTTTTTGAAAAAAAGTGCTGATTTCCCAATAAAAAGGAGGAAGTGATTGGGCTGACTGTGAATGACTCCTGGAGTTTTAATGGAACTACACTGCATTCCTCACAACACGATCCTTTATAGGCACACAAAAACATGCTTTAATGAGAGGTGACTTAACAGGCAGCGTGATTCATACAGTTTCTATAGTAACCTTGCTGAGGTTCTGTGGGTTGTTTGGGTCTTGCTAAACTTCGGTGTCATCTCAAGATATTTGATTTCCTAAGTTTCCAAATAAGCAGGAACCAAAAGGAAAAAAAATCAAAACAATAATCACCAAGGAACAGGTGGACAGATGTAGGAGAGGTTGCCCTTACTGATTAAAAAGAGATTCTGTGCAATAGTAAAAACACAAAGTTTGTGTCAGTCTATAAAGGCATGCTGGTTTGAATTAATACTGGCTGCTAACTCATTAGGACTGGTGTGGGGTTCCAAAGCTCCAAGACTGTCCTGAAGTTTCTAAGAATTAAAGATTAATCTCCCACTCCAGTAACCAGGAAGAAAAAAAAGAGCAAGGGCTAAAGCAGAGACTTCCATCCTGCCCATAATTATTTATTTGTGTCTAAATTAATAGCAATGGATAACAGATTGTTTGACTGGAAGGGGACAGGCCAAGGTATGGGCCCAACCAGAGTCACTGTTGACCTTGAACTGGTCGGAAGCCAACTTTGCCCAACTCTGTTTTTTCTTTGCTATGGTCTTTTATGTGAGTGAGCAGCATCTACCCCTGCCAGATTTTTGCTCGAGTTGAACTGAAGTAGGGTTTGGCCTTGGCAAGTGGAATTCTTTGCAAAACAGGCAAGTGCAGAGCCAACAAGAAGAGGCACTTGCCAGCTCAACGTCGCTTGAAACTTGGGAGATTGGACTTTGACTGGACGTAATTCTGAAGACCTTATCACCTGACTTCCTTCTAACACCCACCCTGCCCGTGTCAGAGTGCATCTCCACCCACCTCCTCCATTTCTGGAACAAATAAATGACTAGGTTTTCACTTTTCCCTGTACCTAGGTACATGTGACAAAATAAATCAAATCAAAAATGTTTGCCCTGCCTTGAATATTCACCTTCTGAGTTTTAACTCCTTGGGGACTGTGGGGTAATTTCATGTAAACAAGAATCAGCTTCCAAGCAACTTCTATAAGATAGCCTCTTGTTTAATGGTAAACCTCACCCTGAGTAGTTACATTAGAAACTCAACACAGGTACACAATAAGTAATCTTCAGCCTGTTAATTTAGTAATAGCGCATAATAACCTTCACTCTGACAATTAAACTGCAACTCCATACTGTTACACAGTGAGTAACCTCACCTTGCTGAATAAATGGCAACATTTCACTAACAAACTGCAGCAAATGAATGTTCTGGGCAGTTACATCCATACACATCGCCTAACCCTCAGCGGAGATGTTGAAACGATGGCTGCAAAGAAAATCCCATTTTAAAGGAGCTTTTTTTCCCCCAAAAAACAAAGCCTGCAAAGCCTTTCCAATTCAGTTGCAACTTGTGCCACAAATGGGTCGCACAACAGTGGGTGTGTGTTTATTAGAAACATGGGGTGTAACAAAAGTGTTAACATGCTGGTGCACTCAAGTTAGCTTTGAAGGGTGCACCAACCATACAATCCATTGCATTGCCCCGCTAACTCCTGGTGGTAACCAGGTCTTGCTTATTTTGCAGCTTGCAAAAGGTGAGTTTTACCTCCCAGTGCCTGAACAGGGGTGAAAGTGCAAGAGACAACGCAATGATTTTTAATGGATCAATGGAGAGGAGATCCTCAGACGATTGTGGGAAACGGGGAGATAATGAAGGGAATCCAGCCTGACATCTGGGCCCTTCCATCCACTTCCATGGAGTGTATTAAGTTTCCAGTCTTTCTAATATCAGATTTGTGAGGGTCAGTCTGAAGTGAGCAGCAATTTGTCTCCATGTGAATATATGTTATTGGAAACACGGGTGCATTAGAATATATTCAGATTATTATCTGTATAAGCATGATTGTTACAATGGCTGGCAAATTTTAATTATTTGACACATTTTATTAGCTTTTACCGGTTTTCTCCCCCATCCTGTCTTTTTCCTTTCCACCACTCCATCCTCACCTCCAACCCCCCCCACCCCCGACCCCACAACTGCCTCACGCCTCCTAGCCAGGGTGAATCAAAGTATTTGTGAACAGAAAACAAAAACATATTGCCAGGTGGCGATTGCTCTATCTGTGGCCATCTTGCTTTTAGATCACGGGAAGTGAAGTGTTCCAAAGTGAAGATGTGTTCACTCGTTGGTGCAGGATATCCTGTGTCAGTGTCCACCTGTACTGGTGGAAGACTTGTAACTATCACCATAACCTCTTGCTAATAACTTGTAATGTCCAACCAATGAGTGTTCCTAGGCGGGGTAGAGGGGGGGGGGGAGGCTTTGTTGGAGTCACACTCTCAATCCAGCAGGGAAAGGGATTAGGACAGGCATTTTGACTGGATTCCACTTTGTAAAAAGGACAAGTTTGACTGCCAAATACTGCTGGTCTTCTGCCTCATAGACACACAGCATCCCCTGGCTTGATTATTGGCAGTTTTAAAACTCTCGGGTTTAATTTTCATTTATTTGCAATTCCACGCTCTCTCTCTCTCTCTCTCTTTTTAATTTTCTCTGTGCAATGTGAAAGTTCAGTGGCTCTGTAATCATATAATAGCACTCAACCCTGCCTCGGCGTCAGGCTCATATACAGCTCATTTGTTGTACTGTATGAATGTGTCGGAATTGATTGATTTTTGTATTTTTTTCTACTTATAATAATGTTTATTCAATAAAATTAAAATGGAGAGCTGTGCTGTGTGCAGTGAGTCTATAATCTGTAAGGCTCCAGGCAAAAAAATCATTTCTTCTGCCTTCTCTCTTAGAAATGGAGTAAAAGCATCTTAACACATCAGTGGTGCTTTCCGTGGCTGACCTGGGTGGCTTGCTACATCATCTTGACATGTAATTATCCTAACTCTTCTTAATCATTTCATCCAAGATTAATTGTATAAGACAACAGTGACAAAAGTGTAGGTCAGGCCTATGAGTGGGAACCCCTGGTTGTGTTCAATAGGCACTTCATTGACTCAATTAATAAACTTCACAGAAAGAGAAGCCAGATTTTTATTTTTTTTCGGGGGTGGTGGTGATGGTGAGGTTGATTGGTCGGTGTTCCGCTCGGTTGGGTATGGGCTGGGGGAAGGGGGAACGAGGCTGAATAGAATCTTCAGGGAATTCATTATACAATCTGCATAAGAAAGCTTGTGTTTTTTTGTGGCCTAGGTGCTTGTTGAATAAGGAACCACACAGCCAGTTATTTGAAATAGAACGCCTCAGCTATCCCTTTCAGCTACTTCCTCCTCTCCACCCCTCCCCCCAACACACACACACACCCCTACCCCCACCAATGTTGTCCACCACCTTCCCCTCGAAGTCCCTTTATTGCCCCACCTATCCTCTTCATTGGGTAAGGCCTGATTTTGCCCCTTCTGCTGTCAACGCTGTCAGGAAATTGGGAAGTTTCTTTCCTCCTGTGATCCTTTCTTCATTATGACTCAACAACTGGCCTCTCCCCCATCTACCTCCAAACCTCTTCACCACCCACCCAACCCCACCCCCACTTATTCTCACATTCTGCTCCCCCTGGTATCTTAGCCAAGCTACCATCCTTTACAGGACAAGGTAATGACTGCAGGGAGCATTGCAGCTGACTTTGTACTAGGCCTCACCATTTGGAGGCAAAGAAAATCTCAGTCTGAATGAGGCAGGTGAATAGCGATGCCAACATTGACTATAACAGGATGATTACACTGGGCAGAACCTGGTCAGACTAGCAAAATACAGCAGTAACAACAGCCTGCAAATGTTATACCTGATTGTGGGGATACAGGGTTCTTGTAGCTGAAGCCATTACAACAACAACTCACATTTATATAGTACATTTAATATAATCAAGCATCCTGAGGTACTTCATCAAACAACATTTGAGATTAAGCCATCTAAAATATTAGGAAGAGTAATCATAACCTGGTCAAATAAGTCCGATATAAGTTGCACCTTAATGGAGGAGAGAAGGATTTTTAAAAATTTCTTTAATGAAATGTCAGGTAGTTCCTTTACTCAGATAATCTTCAGATTAGTTCCACAAGTCGGCGCAACATCGAGGGCTTAAGGACCTGTACTGTGCTGTAATGTTCGATGTTCTATGTGGGTATCACAGGAAAGACCAGCTTCAAGTGCCTATTTCTAATTGCCCTTGAAAAGGCAGTGGTCAAGCGGTTTCTTGAAATGTAACATGTGGTGTAGGTACTCTAACAGTGCTATTGGGGAAGGACTATTAGGAGAGAGAAACAAAAAGGGTCCAGGGAGGGAATTCCAGAGTTTAGGCACAAGTGGTTGAAGGCACAGCCTTCAAAGAAGTATCAGTGGAAATCAGGGATGCGTAGAATGGACAAAATTCTAAGCCCCCAATGATTTGAGAGCCTGATGGAGGTCACAAGAGTTCGGGAGGGGTGAATCCCATGAAGGGAATGAAAGTTTTGGGTGGAAAGTTTAAAATGGACATTGCTAGCCGACTGGGAGGTATCAGATTGTGAGTGTGATATTCTTCCCTGTTAGAATCAAGCTATCTTAAATACCTTGTCACTTTAAATGTACCAGCACTGTCACATGCAAGAATGCGCAATGTTTTAATATTATGATTAACCCTGCTAGACCATACACACTTATACCAGCATCAGGTTGTCTATATTTTATATACAGCACAAGCTTTGTCTAAGTCATAATTGACTTAGTTCAAAATAAGACAGCCCCCAAAAGGAAAATTATTTTCTTATGTAACAAGAATACATAAATCAAATTATAAAAATCAGAAATTATTGTTTCTGAAAACATTTCTTCCATGCTTTTTGACACACATTGCAAATAACCTTTGATCAAAACATCTATCAACAACCTGAGAAAATAGCAGGGGTAGTTGCAATGGCATTCATAAATAAGTACACACAAGGTTTCTTCATGTGACATCAAACACCCTCCTTTATTTCATGCATTTTCCTGGTAAATACCAGCCACAAGTCTTTCTTAGCCCTCTAAATCACATCCTCTTTCCCCAAAGGCCATTCTCAAATCCAAGTGTGATGTCAGATGCTTCATTTTTTTGAGAAATCCTGAGTCTTGTCTCAATAAAATGTAATGGAGAAGATTTAACCCTTTGAAACCAACAGCGGCCTCACCATTTCCTGAAACTATGAAACTCCCTCTAAACTCTGAATTTGAAGGAGGGAATTTTCCATTAACAAGAGAATACAAGGGTAGAACACCAACAGTTCACAAAATATGTCAATTTTCCAAAATTGCAAACTTTAATCTCCTCCTGAATTGAAGGCACTGGCTTGTGTTCAGCAGTTGGCTTAACTCATACTAAATGTCCTCCAATAACTCACTCGACTGCCCATTCTTTGTGTTGTAAGTGTTGGCAGTGAGTGTCAGCAGGCTATCAAATATGGGCAACACCAGGCCTGATCATGTCTTCCAATGTCCATTTCCAGTTGGAATAATTGGAAGGTGATTAGGAGCAGGATGATTTTGTCCTTCCGTACTTGCCTTGGGTAATTTTATGCCATTCATGAGATTAATGAAATATGTAACATAACTTTTGATCATTTTCTATGAAATTCACACTTAGAAGGTCAAGGAGAAATCCCTTTTTCAATTCCAACAGAAATAAAAATTGCTCAGTACTTGGCATAACCTTCGAGCTCCCAAAAGGTTAACACCACTGAAATAATTCCTTAATGCTCCATCGAAACAAAGACTGCACCAACCAAACGGACGGATCTCCACACAAGGCAGGGAATACACTTAACTCCTTCTTGACTGTAATGTGTGCAAGCTTTCCACACAAAACACCAACAGAAAACATTCACTTCTTTAAACGTATAAGTTGCCAGTACCACCCAGCACTGGAAGGCCATACAGTGGCATGAGCTTGTAATTTCCATCGCGAGGACTAAAGGCCCCTGCACTTACGTCCAAATGTGCGCTCTTAATGAATAACACC
>NC_057747.1:3675153-3769153 GCF_004010195.1 Chiloscyllium plagiosum
AATGAATTGAATTTCTATGGATTTTAGAATTAGTAGCATTTTACATAATACTTTTGCAGTTTATATTATGAAATATTCAGCATTGCTGGCTCTTGTTGAGTTTCTTGCCCTATGTATATGGCTTTAAAAAACATGCATTTTCAGATCAATGTTAGTAGTGAAAGGCAGAGTTACATAAGACAGACAAAATACGATTCTGTCCTTTTGAATGGATTACCTCATTTGTACTGTGCACTTGTTTCTTATTCCCCCTTAGCTCCTATAAATTTTGGGTATCTATCAAATCCCTTTTAAAAGTGACTCTTGAATCTGTTTCCTCTGCCTTTTCAGCCCAGCTGTCCCAAATTAACTGTGGTTCGGTTGGCAGCCCTCTTGTCTCAAAATCATTGGGTCATAGGCTCAAGCCCCATTCCAGAACATTTGTGTAAAAAGTGAGGCTGACTCTCGTGCGGTGCTAAGAGAGGGATGTGCTGTTGCAAATGCTAAACTGAGGTCCTGCCTGCCTTCTCAGGTGAATGAACACAATGCTGTAGCTCTACTCTCAAGAAAAGCTGGGGAGGTATCCTTCCTGTCCGAATTAATATTTATGAACATGATAAAAACTGCTTAGGTGATCATTGTCACATTGCGGTTTTGGATTTTTGCTGTGCATAAGCTGACATAGAACCATGACTACAATTCAGAAATAATTCATTGACTATATCATACCTTGGGATATCCTGTGCTCGTGATAGGTGCTATATAAAGGTGCCCTCTTTTGTTTATGACAACTCTCTGCATTTAAAAAAAAAACTCCCATCTGGTTCTTTTGCCTACCAATTTATTCTGGAAGCAATATCTTCTTACAGACTCAAACAAAATCCTTCATATTTTGAACATCTCGATTAAATCTCCCTTTAACCTTTCCAGCTCTAAGGAAAACAATCCCATCTTCGCTAATCTCTCCAAGTAACTAATGGCCTGTAGCCCTAATACCTGTCTAGCTAATCTCCTCTGCACCTTATCTGAGGCCATGATAGCTTTCTTCAATTGGGGAAGATGGTGGTGTAATGGTTATGTCACTGTGCTGCGAATCCAGAGGCTCAGGGTCAATTCTCTCGGGACATGGGTGCAAATCCCACCATGGTAACTGTTGAAATTTGATTACAAATGATAAATCTGGAATGTGATGATGACATTAATGGTCATTAAACCTTATCCGGTTCACTAATGTGAGAGGGTAAGCTGCCAACCTTACCTTGTCTCGTCTAGATGTGACTCCGTAAGGTGGTTAAGGTTTAACTGTTCCATAAAATACCAAGTTAAAAATCACACAACACCAGGTTATAGTCCAACAGGTTTAATTGGAAGCACACTAGCTTTCGGAGCGACGCTCCTATCACCTGATGAAGGAGCGTCGCTCCGAAAGCTACTGGAACCGAGAGACCTGTTCAAGTACATAATTCTTTGAAATGTGCTTTCAATTAAACCTGTTGGACTATAACCTGGTGTTGTGTGATTTTTAATTTTGTACACCCCAGTCCAACACCGGCATCTCCAAATTATAAAATACCAAGCAATTCATAGGGGATGGACAACAAAAGCTGTGTTGGCCTGTAAAAATTCCACACAAAAAAACACATGCAGCCAACAGCAGAAATGCTGGTAAGCATGAACTGTCGAGCAGAAATGCCGGTTGGTGATAGGGAAATGTGTCGTTTAGATCGGTGTGAAATGATTATCATCTACTTTTTAGGTCTGTTTCCTTTCTTACCTATTGTGTGGCCTGGTGCAGTGACTGCTGTGGCGGGTCCATCCGGTGAGGGATGAAAAGGCTGCTGCACTTTGGTCCGAATGATCCTGCAAACAAACCATGAAATCACATCAATTCACCTCAATGATCAGGGCGACTGATTCTACCTGGTCGCGTCTAATCTAGTTGTCTCGCGCGTAAGGCAGCCTGGGCTCCCCAGGCAGAACTCCTAGAGTCAGAGCTGCGTGAGGCGCCTAGACCTGCTGAAAAAGGATGTGATTTAATTGATCTGCGGCTGGAGAAAAGTTGGGAATTAGTTGCAAGGCCAGTAATGCAAATGGAAAGCTATAAATTATTTGTGACAGGAATGCAATAGTTCTGTAATGCTGCTTGCAAGCCGTTCTGCCATCGTTTGTACTAATGACACTTTGAAAGGGGCTCACTCCCGAGCCTTTTTAAACGGGGTCTGCGCGTTCCGCGCCCAGCAAATGTTTTCGTTTGAGCGAAGGCAAGGCGACTACAGGAGGCATCACAGTCATTTTTTTTCTCAAAAAGGCTACGTTTATGTAGAGATTTATTCTAGCAACGAGATTTACAACAAAGGGCCTATATAAAAAAAACGCTTATTTCTCACAGATTTTGGATCAGTTCTGGTTAATAGATAAAAAGACAAAAAAAACTTAAAATGTTCGACATGTCCTCGTGATATCGCCCTCAGCTCAATTAAATAGTTTGGGCTCTGCAAATTAGCTGGAGGGATAGGTTATTTTTTTGTTTAAATAATGCAAATGGTCCTTTTTGTTTCTCTTTTCAGTCTATTTGTTCATTCCGTTTGATAATCTCCCATCTCTCTCTAACTGCACCGGTGCTCAGTATCCACTTTAAGGCCGCGACGCTTCGAGAATGAACGAATGTTCTTCAAGGTCTGGTCAACCATGGGAGGATTCACGGGTCTGTCCCTGTTCTTCAGTGTCTGTGTGCGTGTTGGGGGAAGCGGGGGGAGCTTGAATCGAATAACCCATCCCGGAGTCTTGACTACAGAAGTCACCAGTCCGACTCTGCCTTTAGGAATCACCCTCGAGATCTGCATAGCCACCACAGCGATTTTCCCTTCACTTGTGTGGAGCATTTTAGCAGTGAGTCCGCTTTAGGTAATTCTTACCACCCCGCCCCCGCCTCCATGTTATTGCTTGACCTCTAACACTTGGGATCCCTGGTAGGAGTTCATATAAAACAGTCGATATACATCAAACAGTCATTGATTTTAATGGCCACAATATCGCCCACAATATCCCTGGTAATGTCCTTGGGGTTACACGACAAAAGCTACAGGACTTATCAAAAAAAAACATGTATCAATATTTGATTTGGATTCCCAAATTCCTCCATAACTGTTATTTGACCTATTGACTCGCGCCAGCCACATAAATTCAGCGACTTTATTCGGAATCCATGTCCTGGATATTGAATAAGCAATTTAGAAGGGCGAATTAATGAGTTGGCCGTTGCGGAAAATTCCCTGAAGAAATATTAAAATTGCTTTGAGTCGGAATCAATAAGCATCGAAAGGAGGGTTTGGTTTTTTTTTAATGGCCACCAGCCGTTTGATTCTTATTCCTGCCTGCAATGCAACAACAGAGTGAAACCTTGTCTCGTTGTAATCTTTAAAAATTCATGCAGAGACAGCATTTAGCTACAAAGTGGACTTGCCAATGTAATGATCTGAGATAATCGCTGGATATTGATGGAGGCCCAGTCTCTGGATTCATTTAAGAAAGAGTTGGATAGAATTCTCAAGGATAGTGGAATCAAGGGTTATGGAGATAATGCAGGAACAGGATACTGATTAAGGATGATCAGCCATGATCATATTGAATGGTGATGCAGGCTAGAAGGGCAGAATGGCCTACTCCTGCACCTATTGTCTATTAATTATTTTTTGGCGTCCTTTTATTTGTCTAAACATCAGCTCTCGCAGATAACATGATTTCTCCCTCCAGTTTAATTGAAACCGAAAACTTTTACCAACATGCTGTAATGCAATTAATCCACACAAATTGCCTTCGCGAGAGATTGCACTGCCATGCATTTATTTAAAGACTCTAATGTTAAACACACTGCCTTTAAACGCTCCATATGTAAATACTACCAACCATCGGGTAAAAGGTGTCGCTGGTGACAACAGTCCGGGGACAGTTCATATCTGTCGTCCAAAACACTCCCCAAAAGCCGCCTCTTCATCTCTCCACCCGCAAGATCACAGGTTGTTATTTTCAAACAAGAACTGTCTTTCATTTTTCAACTTTTCTCTCCCTCCCTTGAATCGTGGAATCTCACTCTAGTCGTTTGGAAATGTATAAAGAGGAGGGAGTGGGGCAGAACGCACTGTTTTGTCAATGTTGCGGGGCTGGGCTGGATGTTTGGTACCGGTAGCGAGGTCAGGCCGGCGGAGGGGGGAGAACAAAAGTCCTGGGATGGATGAGTGACTCAAGCCGGTAAGAGGAGACACGTTGGCCTGGGAAATCTCACTCTCAACTCAAAGAATCCCTTTCCTTTAGAATATCGGGAAATCGCTGTTTAAGACACCTGTTAGACATCTGAAAAGTGTTACTTCCAGGTACAGCAAGACAGCCTTTACACACACACACAAAACTGACTTTAATCGAATTACACCCTGTAATTATCGGTCACAGAATAAGATGGGTGCATATAATGCCTTTCTAGACACTAACGAATACTGCCGTGTTCTCTCCACCAAGAAAAATATCTGAGCTATTGGAGAGCGTGGATTCATTTGTCTCCTTTCCAATTTCTACCTCCATCAGCCCTAGATATTTCCGTACAGAAATACCCTCCTTCCCCCCCAAAAAAAATCAACATGTGCGAGTGATTTAGCTCCCTTCAAGATGGTTATTTGGGGAGTTGATAAATTAGAGGCGTTGCACAAATGCTATGCAAATGTTTTGTTTCATAAGCAAGAATTCTAAAATCTTTTGTTTTCCCCTTCGCGTGTCCCTGAAATATAGAGGGTTTCTTCCCCCTTAAATTCTCATTCTAATGATACGGATCGCACGGAAGGGAACGCGGTCGGCACTTACAGTGAGGCTGAGTGTCGGGGAAAGGTAACGGGCAATGGTCTCGAAGATACTGGCACGCAAAATAACTGTGGAGAAGCTTTCTAACATATGTCAGTAAATGCGCCTCTTCACTGTCCAGGCTCAATACTTCAGGGAGTTGAGCGGCTGACGCGGGTTGATTTGTTCTGGGGTGAATTTCAAGAGGTTGGGGAATAGGCTATTTTTTTTTTAAAATGCACAAACAAAAGTTGTCCGTCTGATCAGCATGATCAGTGCATGTCAGTGCCGACATGTGTGCTTCAGGTAGGACTGCAGATGGAAAGGTGCGGTTTCATATAGCTGGACCTCAAGTGAACTTCAGACAAAGTGCGCATTCAGTCAACAACCCAGCTCCATTTACTTGTAAAGAGCTTTGCATTCCTCCAAAAGTTCAGAACTGCTAACCTGGACTGTGCAAACCTTCATAATGCTTCGGGCAAATTAACAAAATGGGAGAGAGAGAGAGAGAGAGAAAATAAACAGAGTGGCAACGATGCACACCGGTAAAAAAATTAAAGGTCCAGGGGATTGAAGTGGATTTTTTTTTTGGTTTCTCTGTCCAATAAGTTTTCAACCTGTCCAACTAATAGCAATAATTAATAGACCTGACTTATCCAGTGCGCGTTTGAGAAGCAGCTTCTGTGAATTCTAATTAAAAATCTCGCTCTCCTTGCAAGGAAATCTGCCCTGGGCTCTGACTGATTACAGCTCTCCCCCTCACCTACGCCGATCGTCCAAAGCCGCCTATTTTATTGCGAAAAAATAATTTACTTCCCCTCCCTAAAAAAAGCACGGATTCCTCCCCCTCCACCCCCCGCCCCAACCCCGTTCCTCCGAGGTTATGAAAGGGGCGCTCTCTTTCTCTCTCTCTCTCTCTCCTGTTCGCTCCTGCAAAACTCAGGGGGTTTGAGGAACAGCACCGCCCAGGCTGTAATCTTTAAATCAATGTCCTTTTAAAGCCTCCCTAATAGTTTACATTTCCACCAATTTGCGATTACATTAAACAGCGAGAAAGGGCAGTGCATCCGGGTCTTGTTCACCTGCCCTTCATTGATATAGCCGCCTGTTTCGCTGTGATCCCAGGTGAGTTCAAAAGTGAGACCGCCGCCTCTGATATAGGTTTACGACGCTCCCATTAGGAGCCCATGTTTCAGGAATGATATACAAATCTTGTTAGCTGATTGCCTGTATCTCCAGATTAGTATTTCTGCACTTGTGTATTGAATAAACAGATACTGTTCTTGAACTCCTTTGAGTTGGGAACTGATTTTTTTTCAAACCTCTGGACGGAACATTCCGTCCTATATCAATGAGGCACTCCGCCTTATATCCTTCCAAAATTAAAGTTTAATTTTTTCTTGATATAAAGAAAGCCTGCCTCTCGCCCCCCCCCCCCCCCCCCCCCCCGCCCTCGTCTTTCCAAATGTCTGTTTTTGTCCTGTTCAGCTCAAATCTACATTTACAGCGGCGGCCGGTTCAGTCAATTTTTCCCTCGCTTCCTTGAATTTTGCCTGTCCTCGGATGCTGCCTGAACTGCTGCGCTCTTCCAGCACCACTAATCCAGATCCTTGAATTCAAAGGCCATTCCAAATCTCAAATGAAACAGGTTTGCTTTCCAGACTAATCGTTATAACTGGAGATAACGCTGGCACCAGAGGCATTCCCTCCCGTTCTTATTTCCTGACCCTTTTCAGTATTATAAATGACGATTTGCACAGTTAACCTGGGGGGTGGCGGGGTGGCTGGGCTGGGGGGGGGGGGTGTTGCGCTGCTGCTGCGGGTTTAGGCTATACCTGTTGATGGAGCTGACACTGGGCACAGTGTCATTGTCACAGATCCCCTCGGCCAGTAGTCGGTCCCGGATCTCCCACGCGAACATCGTGGGGTTCTGGCGCTTGTACTCCGCGATTTTATCGACCACTTTCGGCGTCGCCACTTTCGGCTTTGAGCCGCCGATGACCCCGGGCTTGATGCTGCCCGTCTCATAGTATCTGATAGGGTAGACGAACCAGAAAAGCGAAAAGAAAATACGGCAAGTAAAACTTCAGCAAGCAATGCTGTCAGTCCCGCACCGCGTTCCCGCAATCAACAAGAACTTGCATATCACATCCTGCCCAGCAACATTAAACGTGGATATTAATTACACAATTGTTCTATCGCTTATATAATTAAATTTAAGGAAACGACAGCAAAACTCGACCTCACTCGTTATTTACAACCCCATAAAATGAATATGGCACACTGGAACACAAATAAATCAGTGTCTGTATGCAAAGGTATTAACTTGTCTACGCGACAGTCCTCCCTACTCTCTAACTACTCTACCAGTCAGCTCACTGAAAGATTTGAAAGCTTTAATGCAGCTACATTTTCTTCTTCAAACGGGGTATCAATTTTAGAAAGATTAGGATTTAAAATCAAAAATTAGCCCCATTATTCCGCGCTGACACGTTGCCTTTAGCAGCGGAGGGAGCCGAAGTTCCTGGGTTGATTTACGGACTGTTTTTCCATCCGAGGGAACGGGAAAGAAGAGCGGGGAGTGGGGGATATCGGAATGGCTGTCCCCGGTTCTGTGTGTGTGTGCCCCTGCTGAAGTCTGTTTGCCCCTTGTATGTTCTGTTCACATTAGGAATTTGAAGTGGAGTGGACAGTGTAGAAATTGAGAGCCTTCATCTAAAGACGATTACCCCTGCGTTATCTGCAACCGAGAGCCACAAGCCTTACAGTGAACAATAAATCCAAAGAAAAAAGTCTTCTTTATCCCACTGTCACCGAGCACTAACCTCCCAGTTTCTGTGCGTCTTTACGGTAAAGGGTTGTGCAACCGAAGCGGGTTAGATTGATAAAAGCTGACCGCATTATTAAAGTGGGGAAAAAGGTACATTCGCCTCCCCCCCCCCCCCCCCTGTGCACTCCACGGTTTGGGTTATAAATTGGGAGGGAGGTCAAATGTAAATAGCAAGGCGATGTAGATCGCGGGTTTAACTCGGGATGAATTTGAACTGAATGGACCGAAACCAGGGAACCCTCCACGCCGACCAGGGCAGCGTGCCTGAGGTTCAACACAGGTGATGGTTCTCCTCGTTCGTGGCTGCCTAGTGGGGATTCAAAAAGTTTCAAGGCCTGAACACACCCCGGGTAAACTAAATACCTGTGTCCGGAAAAATCCAGGGACTGGGCACTTTTTAATCAGGAGTTATATAAACAAAGACGAGAGACGGTAATGCCAAACCACTTTGTCCCCACCCGCTCCCGGGGATGTGTATTCCCAAATAGCGCCACCGAATTAGGAAATGTACCAACGCCACAGTAATGTTTCCACTCCGGGTGCAATACAATCAGCGATTACGGGACACTAAATACGCAGCGTGATACCAGCATTTTCTAACATGTGTTTTCCTCCCTAATGTCCCCATGACTTCTTCGGAGAATTTTAGCGTCTAAAATGCAATAACTTTCAGAAAGCAAGTTAAAAAGAACATTAAAGTGATAACGAGTCTATTTCAAAGGCCAGTTGCAATGATTTTAAGATTTTTACTTTTAAGATTTAAATTTCAGAAACTCCTATTTCAATGTCACTCAAATTTCTATGTCAGCTTCACAGTGAAATATCAGTAGCAACAAATCTGGGCCCAAGTTTTAATTTCCAGTTTGTTTTTAGTGGCGTCAAGACATCATCTCTATACGCTCAGCTTCTCTTTAATTGCTAACTTATTTCTGTAGTTACTTGGGAAATGGTCAGTTTTGAGTCAAGAGACTTAGGTTTCGAAAGGATCTGTTAGTTTTCTCCCACTCCCCCCAAAGTAATGGTCAAGGGTTAAAATCGCAGGTAGAAGAGTCTTTTGGAAAAAAAACCTCACAAAATTTATAGTCCACCCTGTATTTCCACCTGTTCCACTAAAACTGCGAGCATTTGCATAAACCACGTCAAACTCGAAGGCCCTAGCAACGAGCGACAAATCCTCCACACGCCGCCCCCTTCCCCCAACACCCTCGTTATATTCGACTGCTGTTTTGTAAGTGATTTCTTCCGTTAGAGGCCGACCTGATCTACTTAACACTGGAGTATGCTCACAATGAGGCGTTCCAGTTAAAAAAAACATAAAATGTTGCATTTCACGTTCAGCTCACGATTTGGCGCATCTTAACTGATGTTTCTTGTCCTAAGAGCGCGTGTCTGTCTTTGTACCTTGTCTCCTTTCTGGATTACCCATATCATTTACTCTGAACTGTTTGTGGTGTCGTTGTTAGACCCTGCATCCCACTTTGATAACACTGCCCAAGAGAAGTGTTGTTAAAATAGTTTCCTTTTTTTGTAAATTTCCGCTGCTAATTGATTCAACTTTCGTTGCCAACGGCATTGTAATTAGGGGTGGTGCGAATTTGATCAGTGCAACTAGGTAGGAGCATAAATTGACTTTATTGTGTGTGGGTCCTTTCACCTCTGGGCGCCACCAGCCAATTTCTCATATTAGCTCCGGGATCATGTGTTTGTGTAGGTTTATGCATAGTATTAAACTTTGTTTCATTCTTGGCCGCGTTAATTTCAGTTTGCCCCTTGTCTCTGGCAGTATCACCCCTCACCTGCCCAGTATCTTGCTGACACAGCCGTGGCTGACCCGCAGTTGCCGAGAGATGTCACAGGGTCTGACTCCCTGGTGTGCAAGTTCCACGATGCGCTGTCTCACCACGTCAGGAAGGGGCCTGCCGTTCACAAATACTCCTCCCAGCTGATTCACACCCCCATGCCCTGCAAAACACACACAACTGAACTCATCCCAGGTAGAACTGCAACCTGAAAGAGAGCAAAAAAAGAGAAGGGTAGGGGGAGAGAGAGAGAGAGAGGGAGAAAAGGGAGGAGTGGCGCAAAAGCAACAAAATAATGGAAGGGGAGAGAGGGAGGTAGGGAGTGGGAATAGAAAGAGAAAAGAGAACGAGAGGAAAAAAATCGAAAGCATGGAATAAAGAAATTACATATATGTGGACACGTGTAGTAAAACAGCGATACATTTTAAAGTTCTCACATTAAATTACACATAAAGGCACATGAAATGCCTTATTTTAAAACTACATTATTTCCATTTATTGATTCGTTCTGCATTTTTACGGAATACAAATTCCGTTTTATTTATATATTAAGATCTCTGATACCGGATTAAATTAATATATCTCACACAAATATGACGTGGCATTTTTAACAGGCAGAAATGTTCATTGCACTTTGAAAATTGAGGATCGTCAGATATTCTTTTATGTTTTTTTTAAAATCTATGTTTACCACTTCTGAATTACCTTCCATTTGCATTTGTCGAGCGGGTGTTGATTGTATTTTGTGTGTGCATGTGTGTGTTTGACGGGGCGGTAAGATGATCTGTTTGTTAAACGGCACGCTGGTATCTGCGCGGAAAGAGTGTACAAAGCAGCGAATTACAAATGTGTAGAGTTCCCTCGCTGCAGGGCTTCAGAGAAGCCGTCTGAAAATTCCTCTGTCTCGGTTTCTTCTGCTCCAGTAATATGTTTGTGTGTGTTTGTGTTGGAGGGGTGCATGGTTAGTGGATCTCCTTTCCTCGGGTGGCAATCAGCAATTTTAATGAGTGGAAAGATTGTTTTTAAAAAGTAGACAATTTCAGTACGGAACATTATGAAGCTAAAAGGGACCTATGGATCTATATGACTTGTAAATGCATCTGCCAATCTGTGTTGATATATATGGGGCACATAAGTAACAATCTGTAATGGGGTGCATATGCTGGGCACCGATTAATTAGGCAGACCAATTGTTTACATTTCAAAACTTGCAGACACATCTCATGCAGCTAGTCCTAAATAACGTGTCGCTTGCCCTTGTGTTATTTCCTTTAACTCCAAACGCCGTGTTAGTTGTTGAGGCCATGCTGTTTAATAACAGGCAGGGGGAATTATCTCAAACGCCCCGGTTTATTTGTGTGGTTCGCTAGAACAAGAAGGAGACAAGGGTCCTGGGCCCTACTGTACTTGGCCGAAGTTTATTTACGCTGGAGTGACCCTGGTTATTTCCTCACTTCAAACACTAACTTAGCGATATGACATCATTCCCACTAATTCTGAATTGCGCCCGCAATGAAGATAGACCGGTAGGTTATAAATATGGATTTGTGTCGAACAATCTTATACAGAATGCTATTTAAAACAAAACTCGCTGACATCTTTCTCGCTCTTCCTAACACATTTTAACTTGGTTCCAATTGTAATTTAGTTATGTTAAAAAGGGAACAAAAACATTTGCCAATCTGTCCGACAAAATGCAACTGGGAGACCGAGGTGAAGTGCTCTCTCACGGCAATTGTTTCTCCGCGCTTTTCCATTGCCCTGCCGAGATGTGGTTTGAAGTTACTATCTGGCAAAACTCCTATCTGATTCAGCATCAATAATTCAGACCAACTTTGATATCTTAGATTCAGTATTATTTGAAAGCTGCATTATCAAGGGAACATTAGAATAAATAATTTAAAAAACCTTTTACGCTGTAATTTCTGTGAAGCGTTATAAGTATGTGTCTACTTTTACAAAGAAAATGGTAATATGTGAAACGATTTATTTTCTTCTCAATCCGATGTTAAATTCTGTGGAGGTTCGTATGTATTAACAAGTTATTTTGATAACCCAACCCAGTGCAATAAAAGATATCTATTTGACTTCATATAATATATATATATATATATGTTAGGGCAGTCAATCGGTTTATAGTGTTTGAGAGATTTCTAATGCGATGGGGCCCTACACGTGGTGAACGATAAAATAGGAAACGGGATGAGCCGGCACTTGACAAATCCGGGTTTCAATAAAAGCTTATTTCATTGCCACCCGAACTCTCGGGGCTCCCTTGTAAATGTTACCTTTAACAAGCAGCTGGAAGCAGTGAGAAGTAAATTCGCAAGGAGGGCAGGGAGAGATAGAGAGAGAAAGAGAGAACCTTCCTACCTGAGAATTAGTGGGCAAAAAGAAAACAACGTGACAAGCCGAATATTAGGGGCCATTTGTGAGCGAAGCTTGACTAATATGGATGGCGAGGAAACATGCCACTCTCTCCTTACAACCGAGCAGAGAGTGCGAGGGAGAGGGAAGTTGCATGACCTGAAAAGCAACCCAACTCCCGGGAGCTTCAAACATCCCCTTTTATTTTTCCAGAGCAATTATATTTGGCCTGTTCAATATTCCTCAGATTCTCAGTTTAATATGTGCCGTGATCTTTCTGCTATTAACGTAAACAACACAGACGTGTATATTTAGATGAAAGTGGCATTTTGTCAAGTAAGTGTTCCTTGCCTTTATTAATAAAAACGCCCTTTTATAAAATGTGCATTTCGTTACATTTTTCGTGCTGAATAAATATACTGGCAATTACAGTTAGAAGGCTTTATTAATTTGCGCCTCGCAGCAGTAATATTTCACTTAAAACAGGCGTTAGAAAATAGAAAGTACAATTAATCTCTTACTCACTGTGCATAGCTGAGAATGGATCTGCTTTACAATGTATATCCATGAGTGCCAACGCTACAGAAATGAAAGGGACTGAATCCGCCGTCTCGTCTTTTAATTAAACGCTTACGTTAATGCAGAAAAAAAAACATTGACTGTAAACAAAACGAAAAAAAAAACAACTTTTCTCTGTCTTTTTTTTCCCCTTCGTTTCTCAGCTGTGGCGACGAACCGAAAATACTAAAACTACTCCGGCAAAGAAAGTTAAGTGACTGGCGGCTGGTGTTCTCACTCGCTGTTCTCGGTGCACGGAGAGAGAGGGAGAGACAGGTCGGCAGTAACACAGGTGAGACACATGTCCGTCCAGTTTTCTGCAATGCTTTTGGAGTAAATCAGTCGGAAACCAAGTCTCGGATTTATAGACTGTTTAGAGAGCGAGGGAGAGAGAGAGAGAGAGAGAAGCGCTCACGCAGTGACGGGAAATGAACGCGCGATGCGTCGTTTTGGCAATTTCACCGTCCCTCTGAAAATTTCTGTACACCTTCACTCAAATCCTTTGCTAGCGCCCTGACTCCTCAGATGCGACTGACGGGTGCCTGAGTTGCGCCAGGGTAACAGACCGGTCTGCAGGATCAGAGGTAGGGCGGTAGTGCCCAAATGGAGCCAGAGAGCGTGTCTCTGGTTAGTTTCTGGTGCTGGCTGCAGGTTTTGAAGTACAGACTGGAGCCCGGGTTCTGCGTGGCTCTCTCTAAAACCCTGCGCAGATTCCAGCCACTCCAGTCCCCTTTAGAAAGATGGATGACTTGTCAGACAAAGCCAATAGATTACAACACTTTGTGATTCGCCAACGCAGATTGGACCCCAAATGAGGAGGTCCCGTGATCTGCCAGTCTTGAGAGTCACCATTCGCAAACACACACACACATAAATACAGAAACACACACACACTCACTTTTACAGGCACACACATACACACACACACATGCAGACTCACACTCACATATACAGGCACACATATACAGACATTCACATATGCAGACTCGCACACTCATATACAGACACACAAATGTACAGACACATGCATACGCAGACGCACACCTATGCAGACACAGGCTCACATGTACAGACACACATTCGTATTGCAGTGTCACATATTCATATTCATCCCCCACTTACATATACAGAAACGTATTAACATATACAGAGAGCCAGACATACAGAGCGAAAGACACACTCACATAAACAGACACACTTGCATACAGACACACACACGTATTCACAGACACACTCGCATATACAGACACATACACATACATGTGCAAACACGCATATATACCGAAATGCATGCATACAGACGGAGACAGACACGTTCACATACAGTCATATACTGTCACACATACATATACATCAGATCCATGAAGTATCATATACAGAGGAACGCATACATATCTACAGCGCCTCACACACTTAACCATACACATTCGCGTGTACACAGGTGCTCACATATACACACATATAATCGCATGTACATATAGAAACACAGTTATACACACACATACACTAGCATCCACATTGATACATACACTCACCTTACAGTGACACAATGTTTTAGAAACATTGACATGCGTATGCACACATTCATATGTACAGAGACACATATCCGCATGGACCTGGACACATACATCGACACACAACACTCATTCACGTACACCACTCAATCTTATACCACACAAATACAACACCTAAATTCAGATTCTGAGTTTAGATGTTATTTGGGAAATTAAATTACGAAGCAGCCCGTTTGACATGAACAAGACGAAACGATAAATGGAATAAGTAGACAGACCTTAGTCAAGACCAACTCCGCACAATATCTGTATTTCGTTTAATCTGGGTCTCGCTGCACTTTCCTCTAACATATCATATGTATTCCTGTCTTATTTCCAAATTGAATTCTGCGGGAACAATCTCTCCCTGTACATCTGTTTGTTTTAAACAGATTGACTCTTTATTGTAATCAGCCGCTTCCAAAGAAGGATATATATCAAACGACAACTATGGTGCTTTCACTTCCTGAGATGTTGTTTGTCTATCTAATTCTGTTAACCGGTATTTCTGTGCAACCGGATTATTTAACCACTACCACCCCATCTCTGCTCTCCTCCCTCACATAGACCCCGTTAGTTCACCTGAGCTGTCTAACGGGGTGGAAGGTGAAATTAGATTGACAGACATTTTAAAATAAAAAAAACGTTTCTGGGGATATCAATAGAGTTTAGAAATCACACTTTGCCCTGTCTCCCTGAAGTTTTTTTTTATTAATAATGTTTGCTCTTAACGTTTCACTGAGTCCATGTGTAAACGCATCAATTTAGTGACCCACAGCAATTTCAGTCACACAGCACGGTGGATGGGCCGGCCATGCAAAAGTACTAAACACTCAAAACTCATTCCTTCTTAATAGCTTTCAGAATTCTCCATAATCTTTCTGCAATGGGTAGTTAATGTGCGTTTCATTTCTTCACTTGCCTGTTCGCCGACCAGAATCTTTCAGGTGCCCATTTGTTTTATTGTAAAGAAATGATTTGTGTGCGTGCAAGGTTTTTGAGCGATAAATGGAGTGGGTTAGTTGTCGTGTCACCCACAGGTCTGCAGATGGCGCTGGTTTCTAATTTCTCTGAAGTCAGTTCAGTTTGGTAAAAGGTTTTAGGTGAGTTCAAAGTTGGAAATGTTCACAGTTCCTTGAGTTCGGCGCTCACTCTCCCGAGACACAATAGAAACCATATATAATATAATATATAAAGAACTCCCTGAAACACTGGCAAACGTGACTTTGTTATTTCTTTCTGGGCATAAATTTGAAAGTGACTATGATTGGAATCTCCGTTTGCTCTGTTCTCAATCAGAGATTATTCGATACTCGCTGTTCGGCTGTATTAATTTCGCTATTTACTATTGCGGCCCTTCTTTGAACGGAGTCAACCGTCTGATTTCTTGGTGACAAATCATTTAATCTGTCATCAAACCGCTTGTTTTCAAACGATTTTCTGTCATCGCGCTCTGCATATTGTAATTGAAATCGTTTCTTCGCAAATTGTCTCCCTCGCCACCCCGTCCTCACTCCAGACCTCCAACTCCTTTTCCATAGCTGAAGTAATTTTAGTTTGCAAACAATTCCCGCTTTCACTGTTCAGCTTGAGGAGTGCCGGCGGTGACCCTGTATAATATCTAACCAGGCACAGTCCAGCTCTTAAACTGAAATCCATCTAACGCTAGGGAACACTTTCAACTCACATAATTCAGTTTTAACACTTTGGTTATTTATCCAGAGCGGGCCACCATTAATCGCTGATCAATTTTAATAAAACGTAATTAATACAAAACAGTAAAATACTGGATTAACTATGGGCAGAGAGGGACAGTTAAGAAGCATTTCTGTAGCTAGGAATATTTCTGGGTCTTCCATATTTTTTTTCTCGCTAAAATGGATTTCGGGAGGCAGAGTCGAATTTTGCTGTTTTACCCTCCCCGAGTAAATGTGAAGTTGGCACTGTCATCCCGTTCGAGAGAACATTCGAGAAGCACCCGGGGAAATTCATTTGACCGAGCGCAGGAGTTAGTTCAAGGCTTGAGACATGAGTGGGACTGGGGAACAGGGGATGGTCACTGGCGCTTCAGGAAGGGCTGAAAGCTGGAATTGCAACCGGGGGAACAGGCATTTACAGCTCTCAAGTGAGGAAGGGAAAATTAGCGCAGTTTTTCCCTTGTACCAGCTTGTGTGCAGTTTATTCCCCCACCCCATTACCAGCATTGCTGTGTCTGGTTTAGCAGTTTTAAGACTTTTCAGCGCGCGGCTGACCTGACAACAAACTAAAAGTGCTAACCACTGGAAAGTAAGATACTTCCAAACTTGCTGGCTTGGGTTTTTTTTGTTTTGTGTGTGTGGTAGCGTTTGCATCACCCGCGAGAGAAAAGTGACACTTTTTCTCTGCGGGAGGGTTCCGACAACAAACATTTGATCAGTCCCTGTATTTATTTTTTTACAATGCCTTTTGAGTGCGTAGCAACGCTCAGTGCTGGATTTATTTGGCTGTCGACGGGAGCACCATTGCATTTTGGATTATTAATCGGTGTAGGATAGTATTCCAAAGCAGCAATGAAGTGATTTCAAACAGCGGCCTTTGTCGGTTCCAACTGCAATGCAATGACTTGGGTCTTTGGGCAGAGCTTTAGTCGAAATTAGTCACTATTTTAAGAAAGGGATAAAAATAAACATAACCGAAGATGGACGGGAAATCCGGGGCACAACTTGCAAACTTTGGATACCAGTCTGACACGAGGTGGGAGATACTTGGAAGGGATTTGGGGGAGTGATGGTTGGGTGACCTCACTGCCCAGCCATTCATTAACCTATTTCACAGGAAGCCCCTATCGCATTATTTGCACTTCAAAGCAATGTGCCGTCTCGCCCAACGGAAATTAAAGAAAAATAAACTTTTTTTTTGGTGGGGGATGGGGGTGGAGAGGCCGGGCAAGTGTGGAGCGGAGAGAGGGGGTTGTGTGTAGGTCCTCGAAATCAGCTCTTGTCCGGCTGCAGTCAATCCGCATCTCACTTGATACACTACGCGAGAGAGGCAAATCCCTTGATGCTGTTTTATCCAGACTGCTCTTGTCCGTTCACTGTTTAACTCTATAATCGTGTTAGGTGTAAATAAACTGGTCTGATTTGACGCCTCTCGGTGCTTACACGCGGGATTACCGGCGACGGTGTATTTGCCTTTGATGTGAAGCGTTTAAAAGTTAAATGTAGAACCGGACAGCACGGGTCGGGGGGGTGGTGGGGGGGGGGTGGGGGGCGGAGTGGGATAATGATTTGGAAAGTACTCGAGCTGCAATTAAATGTTCACTATATACATGTGTGTTTGCTCAAACAATGCTTTTCACTTGAAGTTCTCGCTGCAATAAAAAAACAAACCCTCGTAAATGGCCATTTTTCATTTTAGCTGAATGATGTCGAGCCTGTCACAATTTATTTCCCCAACAGACACACACTCTCACACACATACACACACACACACCATTCTTTTCTGAAGCCTCTCCTTAATGCAGTTACTAGGTGACTGTAGTAGGATGTTGGGGTCTGATGGGTTGCATTGCAAACTCTATATTGTTAATATTGGGTGTTTCTGGGTACGTGTGTGGGGGGGGGGGTTCTCAGGGAGATGGGGGAGGAGACCGTGTCAAAGCTGTGTGGAAGTTGCATACTCCCAATGGATGGGTAGCATTTTCTTTACAGAGATAGACAATGTGAAAAGCAAGATCACATTAACTATGCTTAACTGTGTATTTACAGAGAGATGTACACACGCATCTGCACAGTCTAAGCCTGGGTCTATGTATGCCTGCCGATTCATTAATATAGCCGTACTCTCAGATTATTATATATTATTATATAATTATATAATATATATATTATATATATATAGTCCAATCATTATATACAGGCCCCAGTCAACACTCAGCAAAGGGACAAGCAGAATTGGAAGTACTTTAAGATGTGCTGGCGAGACACTAATGAGCGCATGGTGCCAGTTTGTACCCTTGGCTAGGTTTGGGTTTGCTGGATATGTGCGTTTTAGAAAAGTTGAGGCATTCTGCTCTCAAATGTAGCGGCAATTTCACAGTCCGAAGAACATTTTGCCTAAAGCAAATTTTTTTCCCCTTCTTCTTAATCCCTCATTTCCCCCTCCTCGCTTGTCTCGAACCCCTCCCCAAGATTATGACCCTTTTCCTTGCAGTGCCTGGCTACAGTGAAGGAGCAGGAAGCACGGATAAAATAAATGTTATACCCAATCTGGTCACGCTACACCGGTAATAGCCTATTTTCCCTTTTTTTTGCATCTGCCTGCTTTGAATGTTAACAGCGCACGTGTAGAGGTACTTTGGAGCCACCTTACAATTTTTTTTTCCCTTTCGGAATCGATATCGGAAAATGTTTCGTGCTGCTTTGTATCTGGTCGGCCGAGTTGAAGATTTACATGCCAAAATTCACATTTGTATTAAGCTAGGTGAAATATAACTGCATCCCTCATGATGAGAGATGCAACATGAGATGCCATGTTGTCCAAAGAAACTCAGTTTTTTTGATTAAACACGCACGCCCCCAAACTTTAAATGACCTTTTTTCATTAAAAAATAAATTAAGTTTGTTGGCATAAATATATGCACAGAAATTGCAGTATTGGAGAATTTCCATTCACTGAAGGTTTCTGTGATAGCTTCTTATCCATGGTTATGGCACACCAGCAAGAAAACCAAACCTAATGGAATAGATTTTATTCTAAAGTATTGCCTCCTTTCAATCACTTCAACAACAGCAACTCTCCATCATCAAAATGTTGGCAATGTCTTTCATCCTGGGCTTGTTCATTCTGTGGATACACCTTGCTATACGGTTAGCCAGGCGTGCGAATTTCACCTGCAAAACGCGGGTGCTGAAGACACCTGTAGCAAGACTATGTCGCAAAGCACACACATATATACATACAGAAACACGCATACACACCTAAACACAGAAATAATATTGACATACATGTGAATGCACAAATGACACACATGTGCAAATATGCAAACATTTCCACGCACATATAAAAATATACAAAAACATTGACACGTATATGCAGATATATTTGTGCACATAGACACAAACTATACACAGGCACATACGTAAATGCACAAAGAATATTGACATGTATATACACGTAGGCACATGAAGTTTACACACACATATATATGTACAGGAAGAATATTCACACATAAATCTAGAATCGACACACACATTCACGGATGCAAGCTAATATTAGCAAGTGCATCTTTACAGATAGACATATTTCATTGCATTGAGAAACTCCCATACGGCAAGTATACACAAATATGGGTATAAATTCACCTATGTACACGTGCATAAACACACATGTGCACACAGGTAAACTGATATATTAGGAAATTGAGCTCGAAGTAAATACATCTACCTTCCTCAGGCACATGTATGTTCTAAATGCACGCAGCCACTCACTATGATTAAAGAAGCATGTATTCCACACAGAAATCAGGCGGATCCCAGGCTCTCCGTCTCCACAAAATTTTGACATGTTTTGCAAATGGAAAGGGAGATGCTCCGGGATGTGTGAGGACTTAAAACGCGCGCCTTTCGCTTGTGAATTTGCTGAGTTAGAGCGGACAGTTTTCCTGGATGGATGTCGAGCGGTGGGGAATAAATGAGGGAAAATGTATGCTGTGAAACGGGGAGAGAGAGAGGCAGCTGAAGAGAAACTTATCCCTAATGAAATCTACAAGTCAACATAACACGATGAATTACAGTAAATCCATCGAAAGAAAAATCGGTGATAACTGAATATTAAACAGGGAAGGAAACGAGGGTAGGCAAATACGGGGTATTGAAATTATTAAGAAGCAATGCATAAAGATGAAATATATCTTTCTCTGAATCTGGTTGGATTATATTGAGGATGGTAGTGCATTGCTATAGGATTTGTATAACGCGCCACAATCTCACCCCAGTGTTCTTCAGCAAAGGGGTAATCTGAACAATTTTCTGGATGCAGTGACTGCGTTCTGAACTCTCTCTGTCATAATGTTCCTCTCTCTTGATCAGCCAGTTCTCCCTCGGATAGCAGATATTTGGTGGAGAAGTGTAATTTGGGAGATTAGACAACGCCCCAACCACCAACACCATCCCCACCCGCAACACACGCAACACACACACAAACACAAAAGTTGACCCCCTAATTAAAAGCCGTCTGAGCGAATGACAGAAATCCATTTGTCTTTAGCATCAGCTGCTAACCGATTCTGGTATCCTCCAATACCACCACCAGCCTCCCTCATCCCCTCCTCCCTTCCAGCCATGTGCTGGTCAGTCACTGCAAACTCAGAATGCATCTGCTTTTAGTTCCGTTCAGCTCCCTGTGTCGGAGGCAACTTTAACGATCGATGTATGGGTCTTACACTGCCATAGGACCCGGTGCCAGTGGGTGTGAGTTTTAGCGCATAACCTCTTAACCATGTTGCTGACTTTTTCTGGTATAAAAGAAATGAACATTTTCATTGTGTGTAATTCGATATCTTGACGCGACGATAATCCATTAAACGGGATAAGGTGAACGGTTTCTGAGATGGTGTTTGCTTAGCACGAGAATTGAACAGTCAGGCAAACCATTAGAGATTATAAATTGAGAATTTGGGAGTGAAATTTCATAATCGGATAAATTTGTGTGGTTGCACCTTGGGTGGTTTGTTGAATTTGCTAGTAGGGATTGAGATGGCAATTCGAAGTCTTATATATTGAATAGAATGCAGGTCTCTCGCCTCCACTGCTTTACCTGGATCTAAAAAGTTCTCTCAGACGCCAAGAAAGCAGCCTAATTGGAGAAACACCATTCCTATTTACAGCTTGCCAATCAATCTGTCCTATCGATAGATCAATTAGTCTGGCAATTAATATATCATATTAGAAGTCGAACCTGTTAATTCGTCATTCGAGTTTCTAGGTGAGGCGAGAAGCAGACTCGTTAGCGTTTGTGTCCTTAGAATAAAAGGGTCTCACCCTTGCTCACTCTCGCCTGGATGTCAGAACCTGGGGAAGAGTATTTGCCTCTGAAATGTTAGTTCCCCGACAGTAGAACACTGTTGTCTTACAGAGCGTCCTTTATACGCTAAGATACTGTATCGGGGCTTTGCTGTTTGAGGCCGTGGTTTACACACACACACAATCTCACACACACACACACAATCAGAGCAGCCAGAAATAAAGATTCGGAGTTACCCATCATTGAAAATAATTGCTACACAGCTGTGACTTCGTATTTATGTAAAATTAATTAGCGTCACGTAGCATCAACTCGCCCAAGCTTGATTCACAGCAACGCAGCATTCGTTTTAAACGTTGCCCTGTATGTTTAAAAGTAGGAGCACGCACCTTCCAAAACAAAACAGCGAAATTGAGGAAAAGTTTGTCGGTTATGGTCCACGCCTCTGACGGAGAGGCAATTGACAAATGGCGATTCTCCCTCAATTTGGGTGAAATTTCAACAGTTTAGAAAATAGCATCAAATCGTTCTGTATTTTATTAAATATAGCTGCTCAGAAGGTTTAACTTGTGCGCTCTGTCGTTGCAAACCTCCTCAAATACCACCAAACCAATTTGTGTGTGGTGTTGTAATGTTCCGGTCGGTGTCCGGAATCCTGGCCCGTGCTAATGACCACATGCACATTTGCACGAAGCGGATGTAACGGCGTACCGGAGGCATTCACACTCCTGAACACCCTTCCCTCATGTGCAGGGGCTCACGGTGGGGGTGGGGAGGGGGGGAGGGGGGGTTGCAGTTTGTGGGAAAGTGAAGTTTGCAGTTGCAAGAATGCTCCCAGCAGCCGCGAGTGGCCTGTCTTTCAGGGAGAGTAGCCGTGGCAAGGCAAGCACAACGGAAGGGAAACGGATTGCCTGCAGAGTATCGATCGAGACATCCCTTGGCCGAGAGAGAGAAATCTCATTCACAAAAATTCCTTACTGAAAGGAGATGGGGGTGGGTGGGTGGGGGGTGGATCTTGATTATGAAGGAAACAGTTTTGCTCCTTCATCTCTGGATTTTATTTTTTGTTTAAGCCCAAAATCGTGCAGGTTAAATCGCAACAGTCTAATTGGAAGTAAATAGACGGTGTTGTTAATATTAATCCTGGGGGTTTCAGAATTGGCGACAGTACAGTTTGCATATTCATAACGGGTGTAGAACGAAGCCAGATGGACAATCAATTTAATTGTACACTCGACATGATCGGAGATTGATTTTTCACTTGTTCTGTTTTAATTTTGTCATAATTAATTAGATCATTACAGCGGTTTTGTATTGGGCTCCTAATTTGACTTTAAGAAGAATCCCACCATTGACCATCCAAGTGTTGGTCCAATTCCTACAGCTTCAATATTAATGTTCTTGCTCCCGAAAGCCCAGAAAGGGATGTTGGATTGTCAAAGAGCGTAGGTTGGACTAAACGTTCGAACGCTTTTCAAGCTAAACTTGGCCGAGAAGAAGTCACAACATTTTTTTTGGGGGGAGTGGGGGGGGGGGGGGATGTTTTAGTTTTGCCTCTGGTTTCTTGCTCAATTAATAAATCGAACGCAAAGCACGAGTGTGCTCCCAGAGTCCGTTACAATTTAATAGAATGTTGCAAACGTTTATTAACAGATGATCAGAAAATGCCAAAGACAGTTTAACATGAGGCACCGTCAAAGCCTCATTATATAGAAAACAGGAAAATGCGTATAATAGGAGAGATGCGGCGAAATAATTTTTGTGATGTATTTTTAAAAATTAACTTAAGAAAAGACACGGCCAGAATCGTTATGCGAAATCGAAAATAACTAGGCATTGCTGGCAAGACGTTAGTAAAATTTACAGCAGAATCGTCATAACATACAGAGTCTTTGCAAGAGTGAGAGCTCGTTTGCACTGCACCCTTTAAGAGGGACTTACCAACACAGTCTGCAATGACTCAGAAACAGACCTGTCAAGTACCTAACCTTTGAAGTTGAGGGGACAGAGGGGTCAGGCAACATCAGCTGTACCCTAAAGGTGTGAATGAGCTGGACAACCAGGGCTGGGAGGAAGGGGATGGTTAAGGGACTGGAACTCAGGCTCCGACTGTTATGAAGTGAACACAATGTTCCCGAGGGGAGGTCCAGTGCCCGCCTGATCAGCCCCCACCCTCCATCACCTCTCACTGCCTCCTGAGGCAAAAACGGGGGTGGGGGGGGGGTAGTAAAGCTGACGGTTTTAACCCCAGTTTATTACATGCTGAAATAGAGAGAGAGAGAGAGAGACAGAGAAACACTCTCACTTCACCTTCCCCCCCCCCCCCCCCCCGGCTCAGATAAACAGTTTGACAATCCTACCTGCTCGCCCTGTTCTCTGAGCCATTGCTTTAACGATCTGATTCCACTAAATCTTGCAGGCTTCCTGAACTTACTCGCTGGTTTCTCTTCTTCCTCTCCTCTCTCGGTCTTGTTCCCTGCTTCCTTAGCTGTAGTCGTTTCGCTGGCGTTATAACCCCTCTCCGCCCCACCCAAACATTGGGTGTCTTTCTTTTTTTTCTGTCTCTCTCTCTCTCTTTCACCACCCCCCACCCCACCTTATTCTCTTGCCGTGCCTACGACAAGCTGAAGTTACACTGTTATAGAAGGAAACCCTGAACTCGACTTAAACTCCGACTAGATTAGGTTAAACAAAAACAAGGGGGGGGGGGGGGGGGGTGAAATTGCTGAACGTTTAAAGGGAAATCAGAAAGGAATTTCCTTAACAGCAGGATGAGGCCGATTACCAAAAGCAGGAACGGAATTGGAAATGTCTCTCAGTCTCTGCCGGGACAGGTGAAGGGAAGGGGAGAGGTGGGTTTAGACGCGAATTATTCTGAGATTCGGGTTTTGGGAGGGTGCGCCTGGTTTAAGCAACTTCCTGAAAGTTGGAGATGGAGCTGCGTGTGTGTGTGTGAGAGAGAGAGAGAGGGAGGGGACGGGGTTGTAATTTGTGGTTGGGGTATGGCATGGGTCGAGGGAGTTTTGGAGGGGGGGGGGGGGGGGGTAAACACAATACAACCTCCCTCACAATGTGGAAGCGGACAGAGGAGCAGTTGGTTTGACCAGCTGAAGGTACTGATTGGTTGCTTTCTGCGGTCAAACTGCAGTTGAAAGGAGAGAGAGTGGCTGGTCGTATCTTGTAGTGCCACACACTCTCAGTACACTGAGCCAGAACCGCAGCAAAGACGCTGCAGGTCCCGAATGGCTAACCCGATAATCAATGTATTAATAAACGGAAGCAGGGAAAGCTTGCTTATTTAAATATGAAAGCAAAGATAAATCATTGATTTTCGAAGGGAATTGAAGAACAAACAGGATTGAACTGATTGTTGTGCTGGCAGTCCCGAGATGTCCCCGGGTCCCGTTACACTCATTCACATCCATCCATGGGGCTTTTTTTTAAAAAAAGTGAAGTGAGAGCGGGGTTCAACACTGCAGTTAAAATTGGAGGTGGTGCTGGATTTGGAGATGGGAGGGGGAGCTGCGTCTGTGCCTGATTTCGATTTGATATGAGAGTTCGGGGCCGCGTTTGGATAAAGATTGAGGTCGGTTAGAGTTGGAATCGGTTTGCAATTTGTAAAGGTAGAATTAGAGTTAACGTTGGGATTAGCATTAAAGTTAGGATTTCGGATTGACGTGTGGTTGATTTGCAGTTAGGATAGGAAGCTTAGGGCGACCATTCAGGTTAGAGCTGAAGCTGGGGTTCGAGTCTCTTTGCAACTAGGGTAGAATTGGAGTCAAGGGTGGGAAGAAGATTAGGTTCAGGATTGAGGCTAGGATTGAGGTTGGTTCGCAGTTAGGGTAGAATTAGGGTCAAATTTGGGGTTAGGGTCGGGTATAGAGTTGGATTGGTTTGCAGTTAATTATGGTAGATTAGATTTTAAGGAGGTTAGTATCAGATTAGGGTCTGGATCAGTGGTGCTGGAAGAGCACAGCAATTCAGGCAGCATCCGAGGACAGGCAAAATCGACTTTTCGGGCAAAAACCCTTCATCAGGAATTTTTATTCCTGATGAAGGGCTTTTGCCCGAAACGTCGATTTTGCCTGTCCTCGGATGCTGCCTGAATTGCTGTGCTCTTCCAGCACCACTGATCCAGAATCTGGTTTCCAGCATCTGCAGTCATTGTTTTTACCTCAGATTAGGGTTATGGCTAGAGTTGGGGTTGATATGCAGTTAGGGCAGGTGTAGAAATAAATTCAGGGGTGGATTACGGTTAGGGCCTGGGGTTAGAGTTGCTTTGCAGTTGGTGTAGGATTAGGGTTAAGGTTGTGGATAGGGTTACAGTCAGGATTGTGGCTAGGCTTGTGGTTGGTTTGCAGTGAGAATGGAATGACGTTTAAGGGTTGGGGATAGAGTTGGATTGGTTTGCAGTTAGTTATGCTAGAATAGAGCTAAAGTCGGAATTAGAATTGGAGTTAGGTTCACAGTTAAAGTCGAAGTTGATTTGGATTGAGGTTTAGCGTTGAGTTTAGCTTTCAAGCAACGGTTGATTATAAAATAGATTAGAACCAAATTCGAGCGGTTTCTCTGTTAGGGCCAGCTTTTGGACTGGGTGGAGTTTGGCGTGTGGACCGGTGTGATTGTTGAAACAGAAGGTTGGTGTTCCAGTTCGAGTTGGCATTGGAGGGGTTAAACAAACTTCCCATCTACAACCAAGTTCACCTTCTCACGTTTTGAGCAACATTGAGCTGGCCCTGTCGAGGCCCTTCTCTTACCGCTCCTCTGACCACCCACCCCCGGTGTCCTGTGCCACAACACTCGCTGAGACGTGAAAGGGATCACGCACTTTGCCTTCTCCTTCGATTCACGCTCGCCCCTGCGTGTGTAAAGGCGAAACGAATTGCAACCCAAAGTCCAGAGCCGACCCTCCCTTACCTAGATCCAGTGATTGACACAAGACAAATAGCCGACAGGGTATCAAACCATCAAATGAAACGCGCATCTAATTGATGCAAAACAGACAGAGGCAATAGGGTTAGAACTGCTTGACAAAAAGAAAACAAAACAGAAAGAAAATATGAACAGAAATCGAGAAGTAATTCTAAATAATTTCGAAAAGGTCTGCTAATATTTCCTTACTGTGCTGACTTGAATGTACACCACAGAGGAACGAACAAAAGCCTGGCGTGGCAAGTTCAGGGGCAGTTTCTATTCAATTTTCTCTACTTAGCTGTGTTCGATGTGAGCTCAGCCGGTAGACTCATTGGTGTGTGCGTTTTGCCGGCGCCTGTATTTCTCTGTGTATACTTTCCCCAGCAGCAAGCCTGTGCAAAACGGTGAACGGAACTACTGTCTAACAGCTGAGAGACTATTATGGTGCTAAGGTGCAGGGAAATAAATAACACTCAGGTCGAAGTACCCCATGAGAAAGACCCCATCAACAAATCGTCCCAACTGCATTATTGAGCAATCGGATTTTACTTTTGTCTCTCAGACCAGATAGAGAACATATAGGAAGTGGCGCAGAACGTAGACGCTGACCATTAAAAAAACACTACTGGTTGTTTTAGGTGCCCTGTTCTATTTCCCCTGTTTACGGGCACTCGTTTTTTTTACGTGCTAGTTTCAACAATCGCATACATTGGTCCTAATTATTGTCTGAAAACAAGATCTGTGATGGATCAAAATTGCGTGTAAACATAGACAGGAACTCAGATGAAGCGCGGTCCTGAAGTAACAGCGAACTTCATTAAGTTGTTCAAGTGTTCTCCATAACTACATGATTTAAGTTGAAATGTGATGAGCTGTGAAAATGCGGATTTGCCACAGACCCCGCCGTTTATCAAGCCGGGCTGGAGTGAGATAGTTTAGTGCCCAGGGAATTCAGGGCAGCTGTGGGTCGAGAGCCGATCTTCCAATGAAAAAGGCGTTCCAATCTCTACTTTTCTAACATCGTTAAAAGTCACACAACACCAGGTTATAGTCCAACAGGTATAATTGGAAGCACACTAGCTTTCGGAGCGACGCTCCTATCACCTGATGAAGGAGCGTCGCTCCGAAAGCTAGTGTGCTTCCAATTAAACCTGTTGGACTATAACCTGGTGTTGTGTGACTTTTAACTTTGTACACCCCAGTCCAACACCGGCATCTCCAAATCATTTCTAACATTGGAAAGTTAGGCAGAATATACACAGAGCTGAACGCAGACACTGAAACTCTGAGCGATACATGCAAAATTGCCACCTCGTATAGATTTAAACTTATTTGGTAGAAAATTAATGAAATCCAATATCTGAAAGAGGGAAGCCAGATGTGTAATTAATATGTTAGTCTACAGGTCCCAGATTTCTAAATATCACATCCATCCCACCCTCTGGTCTCTGAACGATTGTGCTTGTGTGTTTGTAAATCAGGTGGAGTTTTATTAAGGGATAATAATAGGGAAATGACTCCCCCCACCACCTCTAGCCCCCTTGTCTGTTTGTCTGACCGGTTTTAGTTGGTGGACACACTGATAGCGAAGGAAGGCCCGCAGGTAGCAGCAAATTATTAACGAAATCTTCGCATCTAATCTGCAATTTAATCAGGGATTATTGCCACGCGGGAAAGGTGATTTCAGAAACATTTGCAAACTGATTTAATTCGACTGCATAGAATTTCAGGGGGATAAAAAAGACACGATAAATGCCAAGTCGAATCAATCTTGCCTGCTGAAATGGCGATTATATATGGACAGAAATGTGCCGAAAACGGCTGTGCGGGAAATTTTTGTGTGGTTTGTATTTTAAACAGTAGTTTGGTCAGCAGTAAATACTGCGCGGATAAGATCATGATGAACATGTAGGCATCATTCTTATTTTAGCATTGTCCATGACATAAACATTTTCCTGAAATTCAATGCATTAACAATTTCCACGTTACTTTAATCGTTTAACCAATTCTAGCGCAAAATTTCTCAAATTTTTTTAAAATCTATCTGTTCCAGCTTGTGTATTATTTAATTTGTCCATGTGCAAAAAAAAAGCCATGCAAAACACTTTCATATCTAAAGTGATGCTGGGAATTGCTGTATGTTATTCGGCCTGTAGCCAGAAGGGGCAGCATGACAAAGTAAAGGGAGACGAGGAGCCACGTTTGAAGTTTCTGTGAAGCTGTATTATGCTGTCTGCTCCAGTTCCAGGTTCCCCGCGCCCCCCTGCACTGCAGAGAGCACTGAGCGCTGGTGGCCGCCCCGCTATCTTGACCAGCACAAACGACGGGAGAGACGGCTCAGGTCCCGTCTCCATGACACCCGTAACCCGCCTCCCCTCAGAAATGACTGTGGACTTTGAAGCTCAACTTTTTTTCTCTCTCTCTGTTGTTGTGAGAGTGACGCGTTCCCGGAGATTTCCAGTTCATTAACTCGGCGCTTGCGATGCACCAAGCTAACTTAGTTCTGCACGGCTTCACCTGGCCTCTTATAAGGTGGCATTGCAGGGCACTTAGAAAGCGACAAACACACACTGAGACTGGGACACCTGCTAAATGCTGGTCAGCATAGTGAGGGGAGAGACTGGAGAACCAGCGGATAGTCAACAATGTACAACAGAAGGTGTAGAACACGTTTATGTGTTTGTATGTGTGGGGGGACAGGTCCAGTCCAACACGTTTCCCCATCTCTTCATCCTACTCCCCGCCATCTACTCTCTCTCTCTCTTTCTATTTGCCCTCAGCTTTTTCACTGAGGATCTCCTCACAGCGTAAAGCGTTCCAATTTAGTAGCGAGCTACTGATTTAAGTTCACTGACACGGGGAGAGAATCCCATCTCGACGCGGCACCTTCGTTCTCCAGTGCGTGCTTGCCAGTCACACGGGTGGTTAGCTGAGATTTGTAAACTACACTTCGGGATAGTTTTAGGGAGACAGGGATAAAATGACCACCGTCATTTAATGTGTGCTCATCCTCATACATGTTTCTCACTGCCTGCAAAAACAAAAAAATCACCCCTTTTCAAGTCGGAGAGGTTTAGAAACAGACGTTAAATAATGAAATAAAGACACTTTTGTGTTCCCGAGAAATAAATTAATAGGATACGCGATTTTTCTGTACTTGTTTAAAACAAGAAAGACATCAAATTGGGGTTATAATCAATACTGAACGGTTAGAATGATCCCAAATATTGCCGCAATTAGTTATTCAGGCAGCAATGTCCCTTCCACTTATTATGTAAGATATATGGGCAAAACAGCCTTGTCCCGTCCTAATTGATTACACTGCACCTTCCAAATTTGATGTGCTTACAGTTTTGCTAGCGACAAAATGAGACCATTAATGATGTATTTCATTACTTGATTCCAGCCAGTTGTTAGCAGTTCTGTATTACACTGCAGACTGTACAAGGGTTACACGACACACCTATACTCACAGACATGCAAAGTGTGTGCATTCGCGAGTTATACAGATCGTAGGTTCGAGTAAATAACCTCTCTGGAGTCCACCTTCAAACATTTTGTGTCTGACTTGGCGTGTTTGAACCTGCCCCAGATCATCTGAGCGCACCGTTCAAACTCCAGTCTATCCAGAGGACATCACAGAGCTACATTTAACCGCTAACCTATTAGAACATGATTCACATTATGGGGCAGCTCCGCTGGACTTGGGTTAAGTGAATGAAAAAAAAAGTGACCGTTGATATTGACAGGGAGGGATCCGTGGCCTATATCAAATGTTGAAAATGACTGAAGGCGGTGGAAATTAATTGAACTGTGTTCATTTCTTTTTAACAAAAAAAAACCTTTGATTTTTGCACTAACCCAAAACCCTGTTTGCGAACTTCCTAAATCGCTCAAGGATCGTTAACACTATCTCTGCACCCTACTCGGAGATGAGAAAGCGACAGAGACCGAGAAGTAACCGGCTTTTCGATATATTTCTCACGGATGAATCTGCCTCGACTTTGGATTCAACTTCGCCTCCAGAGATTGATCGCCACAGCGGCTGAACCGTCAGATGTCAACACTTGAACTCATTTAACGGAATCTTGAAAATTAAGTGTTTTTTTTTATCGCCCAGTGTCCACGTGATAGCAAGAGATTAAAACACAATATTCTTTTGTCACCCTATTGCAAATCTTCAATACTTCACCCAGTTACATTTCACGGATTGTTTTTAATGCTTTTATAGGGAGGATGAAATAAAATGATGAGAAATCTAATAACCGTGACAGAGTGGTCCAGAAGAATTTCAAGTGAAATCTCATTTGCAAATAGCCTTAATTCCCCCTCCCCCCAATAAACTCCCTATGGGTAAAAAAATAATGTTGTTTCAGAAGTTTAGACTGAGACATGCAAACAGCTCCGAAAGATCAGTGCAGCAAATATATATTTTTTTCACAACGAAGTTTCTGATGTTCCAAGTTTTTTTTTAAAGTAAATAATTCCCCCCTTTAAAATAATAATCTTAACTCCTCTCCAACGAAATGTTCTTTCTGTGTTCGAAGTTCTTTTCCAAGGGTCGATAGGGAACAACAACTTTTTGGTGACTTTTCAAGCGGTTTTTGTTAGATTTTACAAGTTTAGCAGCAAACACTGCGCTGATATGGAAGGGGTGGTTTGGCCGCCTTGTCATAATCGCTTACACTTAAATGGGAATTGAAGTTTTCACATATTTAATTCAATAATCTCTGTGTGTTATGTGTGTGTGTATATATATGTGTGGACTTTTCACGGCAGATCTCTGTTGCTTGCTAATTACATTGTCCTGCTTAGGTCATTGATTTCGTGTTACCGTACTGAAATTCTGCCTGACATGAAATATTAGCAGCAAAAACGCCACTCAGCTATTTAAGCATGCAACACATTGTAGATTACTGCAGTTTTTATGGTCCAGAACCGAAGATGTCACACATGTAGCCTGTGTTACAGGAGAAAACGGCTCAGTCAGGCAGCTCTGTGCCAGTTCTGGTTAAATGAATATGCACAGCGGTACTGTTACAAGGAAAAATGAGATCAGTGCTGTTTACATCAAACCTGTATGAGTTTCAAACCCAAAATCGATAATGATATTAATTATTACTTCTATTAGTAATAACCATTGGGGCATTTTATTTCACATAGACCGTAATAATAACTGTTTCACATGCATGTATGTAAGGTTATATATTAGATTCGATAGAAGACATATTCAAATATAAATTTTATAGCTTTTTAAAATACAAATAAAAACCTGTATAAATATTTGCTATAAGGGAGTTTGCATTCATCTGCCATTCAGACAGTTTTAGATAATTTATTTTAAACTTTGATAAATCGGTTAAAACAACAATTAAACCGATTTAACAGTCATCTATCTACAAGGCACATGCATTTATCACAATAGTCATCGTTCAAAAAAAACAAGGATCACTTCAAATTATTTATAAATTTGCCTTATTAATCATAGTTTGCAAAGGATGGCGTAAATAGTCATGAAATCTGTGTATCTTTGAAAACTCATCAATGATTTATATTCAATGAATCTGTTGAACATCTCACTAAATGCTGAGTTCCTTGTGGCTCTGAGTGCTTCTGGTTATAAGAGTAGTGAACTACATTTTCTTGCATTTTGTGTCCCATGTATTTTCTTATAGAAATTCAGAGATTGAGATTAACTTCAGACTTTTTCAACCGCATAGCACCTGAGAACTCCGCTCACCGTGTGAGAAGAAATAGTCCAAAGTAGTCCGAAGCGTGCAGATGAAATATATGGCTGCAATAAGCTTCTTTTATGTAGAATTTCATTGCGTTCGTTTTATTACTATGAGATTACTTATGTTTTATAAGTTATTGGGACTGTTAATGTTCCTTCATGTAGGTTTTACAACCCCCTCTTTGAATTTTTGTATTCTTCCGCTTCATTAATTTCAATGGGTAGCCTCCTGTCTCACCCCCCTTTTCTGAAGGGATTGTGGAATTCGTCACGAAACTTCCATTATTAACCTCAGCAGCTTGAGGGTGGCATTTATCTACTCCATGTAGACTATAGACCATTTAATTTCACCTGCAGCTTCTGGGGGAGATATTGTCGCAAACCTAAAGCCACAGAAGTGCCTGTAAGCACAGAAAGATCCCGACCACAGCATTCACTCTCCAGATGGAGACCATTCGCACTGTCTACCCATCATTCAATTGATCACTGGCATCTAATGAACCGCTTTTCCTTTCAATTGCCCTTCTATGTCAGTTCTATTTTAATTATTCTGTTATGGCAAACCTCAGGTAAACGGGACTGGAACCGGGACCACTGGCCTATCAGTAGGGACGCTACCATTGCGCCTCAAGATCCGCCTTCTGCCTCATGCTAGCTTACTTGGGGAGAGGGTGGGAACATTAATGTCGCTGGTCTAGCAACCCAGAAATGGCTGGCGCCAACTGCCTCATGCGTCACCAGGTGGAGCACGTAGAGATCAAGTGCAAGCAGCAATTCAGAGGCCCAGGTTGATGATCTGGTGGCTCAGTGGTTAGGACAGCGCTAGGAACCTGGGTTCAATTCCAACTTTGGGTGCCTGTGTGGGTTTCCTCCCACAGTCCAGGTTATGTGGATTTACCGTGGTTAAAAAAACACATGAAGGTTACAGAGATTGGTGTGGGCGAGATTCTCCTCGGCGGGTTGGTGCAGACATGATAGACCGAATGGTCTCTTTCTGCTATGACAGAGGTTCAGAAACTGGCCGAATTTAAATGCAATTAATATATCTGAAATATAGCAAATAATCTCGGTAATGGTACAGTGAAGCCGCAATCGATAGTTAGTTAAATAAAACCCACCTGGTTCACGAAAATAAATCAAAGAACTGTGGATTCCTGGACATCTGAAATAGAAATTGCTGGAGAAACTCAGCCGGTCTGGCAGCATCTGTGCAGAGAAAGCAGATTTAGCGTTTCGAATCCAGTGGCCCTAATATTCTGTAGGGAAGGAAAGCTGTTCTCCTTACTAGGTCTGTACTAAACTCAACTCCAGACGCACAACATTATTGTTCATTTCTAAGTATCCTCTGTAATGGCCTAAGGAGTTACACAGTTCAAGAGATGGACAGTAAATGCAGGCCGTGTCAGTGACACCTACATCCCTTGAAAGAATAAAGGAAATTAAACATCAATAAGCATTGTGAATCAGTCTTTGAGAAACTGGAGCAGCTAAAATTATTCTGGTTCACTAATATAAAACTTCAAAAGAGCAGATGCTGGAAATCTGAAACAAAATCTGGCAGCATCCGTGCAGAGAGAAACAGACTTAAAGTTTGGAATCCAATGTCACTTATTCAACAATAAATGCTAACTGTTTCTCCCTCCACAGATGCTGCCAGACCTGCTGAGTTTCTCCCCTATGTTTTGCAGATTTCCAGCATTCATAGATTTTAACATTTGTTTCCATTAATAGCCCCAAAACTTTGAATCAAAATCAAGCTGCCAGGACTTACCCATCCTCGAAGATTTTGGATCCCATTGCTAATTGACGAAACAGTGCAGCTCATTGCTGACCCTTTAAAAACTCTCCATTGGTTTAGGAATCCCGTTACATTTCTTACTCTACTTCTTTATTGCTTTTTTTCAAAAAAATTAAGTCTTGTGTTTTAAAGTATTCTGCATTAAAATAAAAGGCACAATATAAAGTGACAAAGTTACACTTCTCATGTCAAGGGTATATGCTGTTGAGGCCTGGTAAGGGGGACACATATTGTATCACATTAGGAGAGTGTCAAACTGCAAAATTCTGGCCTCCGGTAATACAAGCAAAACCAGACCAAGTCTAGTGTTTCAATACAGTTCAAGGGGAGCTATTTAATCTCCAGTTTTATTTCTTCCCAGCATTTCTCAATATTGTTACATTGCTTTGGAGGCTTTACGGTTTTGCAGTACAAGTATTGTTCTGCCTACATTGAGCAATAAACAATAAACAACATGCAGTTTCATGGCACAGGTTATTGCGTTATGTGAATGATATATAAAAAGCTTCACACTGAATGCTTTTCTGGGAGAGGGCGTACTAGGTGCTGGGCACCTTAACAGCCATCTCATAGGAAATAGCTATGAAACTGCGTGCCTTGCCTGAAATCATTAACTAGCCATTGATACCAGGTCTCAGTTAAACAGGACATGTCGTATCAAACCTGTTTTCCTCCAAGTTAATTTTTAGTCGAGATTTTTAATGAGAACTTGTGCTCTTTTCAACACAGCACACTGATGTTATTCCACTCGTTCACCTTTTGTTTCATAAGAATTTACACGTAAGCGAGTGCTGAATGAAAAGTTGAGCCAAACCTGTGGCAGGTGGAGGAGGGGGCAATTGACTCTGAATGGAGTAAAGCCAACAGCTCAGTATTTGTGCATCTGCTACTCCACAGATTAGCAACACAGTTTATATCGACAGTGATAATGGATCTCGGAGAATGAATTATTGTATGGGTCCAATAAAGATGGAGGAGAAATAAATAAATAACAAGTAGGCACGGTGGCTCAGTGGTTAGCACTGCTGCCTCACAGCGCCAGGGACCTGGGTTCAATTCCCGCCTTGGGCATCTGTCTGTGAGAAGTTTGCACATTCTCCCCGTGTCTGCGTGGGTTTCCTCCGGTTTCCTCCCACAGTCCAAAGCTGTGCAGGTTAGGTGAATTGGCCATGCTAAATTGCCCGAAGTGTTGGGTCGATTAGTCAGGGGTAAATATATGGGGGTGGGTTTCTCTTCGGAGGGTCGGCGCTGACTTGTTGGGCCGAAGGGCCTGTTTCCACACTGTAGGCAATCTAATCAGAAAGACTTTGAATATCCAGGTCAACTTTCACGTCCTCCAAATGCACCGAAGTGCTGGACAATTGACAGTTTATTTTCAAAGTACAGCCATTGTTGCAAAACAGATAAATTTGTCAGAAATCTGCTCACACAAACATTCTACTAATCGCAAATGAATGAACGATCTGATAGTCCATTCTTTTTTGAATTCTGTTAGCTGAAAGAGAATGTTGTTCAGGACACCAGAAGAACTCTTTGTTCTGCTTTGAATAGTTCCAAGTGACTTTTTATGTCCACTTGAGTAGTGAGAAAGCATCTTGGTGTGACTTCCTATCTGAAGGAATATTGAACTGCTGTATTATAGCCTTGTAAACACAGAAATATGCCATTTGGCCGTTAATCGTGTGCTTGCTCTTCCAAAAAGAAAGAAAAGCTGTGCTACAGGCCACAGTGAATTCATGGGGCCTGGATATTTAGATATCAAATAACGATGATCTGAAGGTGAACTATCCACTGAGATCTAATCACAAGAGTTGAGAACAACTCCATATAAAGTAACAGATATAACAGTTACACCAGAATCTAATCACATGGTTTTAATTGCTTTATGCAAAGGGGTTAATTCTATACATTCTGGTAATTAATTCAAGTAATGTATCATATTTCTGGGAACTGAGAGTTGAAAAATTGGGACTATCTTGATACAATATCTTCATCCTGCACTCTCTTCTAACATAAATACCCTGACAGAAGCAACTTATCATAGATTAATCCTGCAGAATACTGAATACACAGGGCTGAGAACTATGTTAAAATCTAATCAAAGTACTCAAATGGTATATTGAATAATAGGTATGAGACGTTTGGATAATTTACAGAAAGCAAGGAGGGAACTCGGAGTGAGTTATAATCTGTAAACAATGAAGGCTTGCAGATGATTGGCATATAATTATTTGAATGCAAATTGTAGAAAAGCATGCTTACTTCAAAGAGTCATATTTTTCCATTTTCTACATTAAATGCCTATGAGTGTGATTGGCATATTAGTGTCAAATTAGGAGCAACAATTTGGCATATCATTTGTCTTGAAACATAGAGTCACAGAATGATTACAGTCCATGAGAAAGCTATTTGCCTTGCTTGTGTTTACTGGACCCCTTTGCAATGAAAACTCACTCAGTCCCATAGCCTCAACCACCACTGCCCATGTTTCTGGAGCACAATTGCTCTGTCTTCAACTGCTGATTCAATTTGCTTTTGAAAGGTGAGTGAATCTTCTTCTATCTCACAGATAGGCCCAGCATTGTGGATCCTAATTATTCACTGCTTAAAAAGATTCTCTTCTTGCTCTTTTGTGAGTCACCTTAAATGGGTGCTCTCTGGTTCTCAACATCTCTGGTGATATGAACTATTTCTCTCCATCTGCTTTGTTCAGATCCCTCATAGGTTTGAACACCTCTGTCTAATTTCCTCTTGGCCTTTTCTTCCTGACAGAGAATAAATGCATACAATAAGGATTAATTAACTGAGACTTAATTTTGCCCTACATTATCATTTTGAAAAGTTTTCCCACAACTGACTCCATTAGCTATTAGACTTGCATAAAATTGACAGGTTTACCCTGCCAACCTTTGAATGAAAATATAGCATCTGCAACTCTCCAGTCCTCTGCACATCACTGATATCTAAGGAGGATTGAAATATTATGGTCAGGACCTTGTAATCTCTGTCCTTGCTTCCTCAATATCCTCAGATGCATCCAATCCAATCCTGATGACTTAACATCCATAGAATACAACAACAAACCTGAATGACTATACTAGATAGATTTTCAATTGCTGGCTGGTGCTTTTTGCTTTAACCATGTATATAATAGGACACAAGACATCCAAATTTGAAGTGACATCCTCTGTTTCATTTGGAAAGGACTCATTTTTGAACTTGCACTCTGACCAGTGTTAAGGGTTGTTTAAGCATTGCTTATTGAGACCTGTTTATCAACTGCTTTTACTTTATGGATGAATGATGGTAAATACCTTACTGTCTGAGTTTAACCCAAGTTCCAAGTAATTTTGGTGATGTTTTAATCATTTGTGTGGTAGTTGTGGCCTGTCCATCTGTGATGGTTTATTTGGAGGGTAATCTCCATATATCTCGATCATAATGAAGGATGCATTATGCCCTGCCACCAAATTCTCCTGGACCTTCAAGTGCCTTTGATCCAGTTCCAGTGCGTTGATGTGGTGCCAGTAGAAGACCCAGAGTTGTACAACACATGGTGGGATGGCAAGCACAATGTTTGATTTTAGTCTTCAGTTTAATTAATGCATTGTTGCTTCCAGACACGTTATCTAGCTCAACATTGGAGACCTTAAGTATCAAATCAATGTCTAATCCCTAGCCTAGGTTGCTTGTAATTTCATGCTCAGCTATTTCATCGACGCCTATTATTAACCCACATTTTCTTCTCACATTCAAAATGTAAGATTTATCTAGTGGTCAAGCCATTAGTAGTTTAACGTGGCTTGACAACCAATAACTGAAGTCAACTAATGCATCCTTGCTTCCAATATTTCTTTGAGAAACCATTGTCACCTGTATTTGACTTCTCGGCTCCATCTACCAGTCTTTGAAATTTTAAACTTAATGCACCTTTTGGTGCAACATCCTTGTCCTTAAACATGGGAGGTGTGACCAAGGAGGGGACAGCTGCATGATACATTCACCCCTTCCTTCGAGTAGAATAGGCAGCAGATAAAACAAAGAACTAAAGACCTGACATGGGTTTCTTCATCTCAAGTTTCTGACTTGCTAGAGCCAAGAATGTCTAGTTTCCTCTAAATAATGCTGCTGCACCAGCCTGTTGATTTGTATCCACTTTATTTTATGTTCTCTCAATGTCTAGGATTAGAACAGTTTGGTGGTTGTCCGTGATTGGCATGGATACAAAGGACCTTTTTCTGTGTTGTCAATCTCAATGACTCTATAACTTTATGCTTGTGATAGCTCTTTCCAATTGGCTTTGACTTTGGTTAAGATCTAATTTACTTTCCTCCTTCGTTCAGTAATATTGACATTGATCCTCTTAATCAAAACAAAAACTCCAATTAATTCAACTTCATAAGTGTCAGCTTTCCACAGAAAGTTACTCCCAATCCCTAACTGGTGCCAAAGATGTTCTGTGGAATTGTAGTACCTATGGTTGACATTTCTACTGATAGAAAGAAAGATTTTCATTTATGAAGCCCCTTGTGGGTCAATAGAATATCTGAAAACAAGTTAAACCAACAAGTACTTCTAAAGTATAGACAGAGTTCGAATACAACCTATGGGAGAGTTACATTCTGTTGCAGTGGCAATATTGGGTAGCACTGGAAATGTTGGTGTTGCCCCGGAAAACAGTCCAACAGGAATTGTTAAGGAAAGGGAACATAGCTTCATTGAACGTTGCACATTTGACTTGAGAAAAGAAGGAACACCACCTAGCAAGTCAGCCTGTATTGCTTTACATGTTTGGGGTTCAATGGGTGAGACAAGGAGGTGATGGACAGCAGAAACTGGGCGATATGTGTCAGGAGAAGCTGTGAGAGAATGGGCATTGAAGAGAATGTGCATAGGATTAATGTCAAATAGCATAGAAATTTGAACACTTTATATATTTTGTGTGCTTTGCCTGATAGGGTAAGGGCTTACGTTAGCACAATCATCCCAAAGATACCTTGGCAATGTGAGGAAGGGGAATTTGTCTGCCTGCTTTTAACTCCTTATCTGCTGGCATAAAATATGCTTTTATTTCTTTTTAGCACACTTTTTTTAGTATTTCTTTTTATCAGGCTTTAGTTAAAACAGCATACTGCTCAAAGTGAAGGTGCCAATTCTTTGAGTGAAAGAAAAAGGAATTTTATTACTTTCTCGACCCATGAAAATAAAACTTGACTTCAAGCACACATAAAACCGTCGGTATAAAATTTAAAAAGGAGACAGTGCTTGGTACAGACAAGAAGAAGAAATGCTGCAAAACGTAAAGGTACTTTGTGTCCTTGATGATACATTTTTAACATGAGACCACAGTGGTTTAAATGTTTACTGGTATCCTTAAGTTTGCAAATATCTTTGAGAGTTTAGCAAATTGTCTTTTCAACTTAAACTTTCTTTTCACTTCTTTTGTTTTTTCACCAGATGTTGTCTTCCATGATGATGAGAAAAATACAGAGAAAGAGATTTCCAGTTCTTGTTTTACAATTTCAGATTTCCTTATGTCTACTCTGCTGCTTAACAGATACTGAAATATGCTTTGTTTGTATATTCCCAAGCCTGCCTGCTTTGTCTTTGCAATCTGACTAACTAGCAATTAAACATTTCATCCCCAGCAATATGAAATTATCACACAATTATCATGTGACTTAAAGGCAGAGAGTGATTTTCTTCACACTCTCTCAGTTGCCTGGTTTTGATAGCTTTAGACAAAGTGGTCATTTCAGTACAGACTGTTTTGTTTAATCCACATGGGTCTCCTGAACATACCTAAATCGATTGTGATATGATCATGGCAGTTATTTTAGATCTTCTTTTGAAATTATTTTAGTCCAGGTGTCATGTAGAACAATCAGGTGGTGGAATTTGAAAATTAACCACACATATTTACCACTACCAGAACAGACTCAAGAATGCTAAAAAAAAGGATAAAGAAGACAATCAGGATTACTTCAACTAATCCATGCAGAAAATTCTTAAATTTCCTCTATTGTTACAGCTATGGTGCTCAAATAATTATGGGGCTTTCCACTCTGATACACTTCAACCATCTGTTCCAAGCACTCGATTACCTTTGTTTGAAGAAAGCCATGTTGATACACTTTCAGTCCAAACCTCTGGCCACTTAATCTATTTTCATAATTCACCTAAAAGCTATAATTTAGTTAAAAAGATATTAATAAGGCACAGTGGTTAACACTGCTGGCTCACAGCACTAGGGACCTGGGTTTGATTCCAGCTTTGGGTAATTGTCTGAGTGGAGCTTACACATTTTCCCTGTGTTTGCATAGGTTTCCACCATTGAATGCAATTTCCTCCCACAGTCCACCATAGTGTGCAGGCTAGTTGGGTTTATTATGGTAGGTGTGGTGTTATGGGGATAGGGTGGGATAGTCTGTACAAACTTGATCAGCCAATTGGCTCTATCTGCACTGTATGGATTCTATGATAAACTTATTCAATTCACTTACCAAACTAAGAAACCCGGATAAATTCTTGGCCAAGCCTATTTCAGCTCCTGCTGGCCCATCATGATCTTTTAAAAATGTAAACAGCAACAATCCCTTGGCCTTTTGTGGCCTGGATCCTTTCTACAAAGAAACTCTAGTGATGTAGTTGTTAAAATTGTAATGTACATCCCAATAACATAATCAGGCCAGACATTATCCTTTAACTGATGCCCATTTTCTGCGGGTTGGATTGAATTGCCATGCTTGAAGTAAAATGGTCAAGACAGGAATATATTGGGAATGTGGTAGAGAACATTATCAGGGTCTTCTTGTCTTGCATCAGTTCCAGTAAAGTTACTCATTATTTCCTCTAGTGTTAATTTGGCCATAGCATTCACTATTTTAAGAGCTTTGTTGATTGTCATTTTGCATTGGTTGGATTTGATGAGCTTTGAGTCCTTAACCTGTGTTAAAGGAGGCTAGCTGTAGTGCCCACTTGATCAGCTTTCCATCTTACTCCCTGCCACTCCTGAAAGACGAGACTCTGTCGTAGACAAGTAGTCAGCCTTTAGAACCATGCTCAAGTGGTCATAATTCATGTGTGAGTTTTGACAGTGCACTCTTAAGGTTACTGTCTTAAAACATAACACACATTTTTCACCATTGATGTCTCTGGTTGAGTAAGGCTGTCTGCTCTGTAATGATGCTGAAAGCATAGTGTCTGTGCTGTAAGCGGCCAGCAGGAGTAAGCGACACTGTCACTCAATGCTTAACTGTAGCACACAAGGAAATCCAGTAGGACATATATGATGCCCTATTGCTTCTTTGTCTTATTTGCTTGCAGCAGACAGAATTAAGGATAAGTTTTGAACAAAAATATAATAATGGTTTTGATGAATAAAGAGAAATTGCTTCCATGACTCAGAGGATTGCTCATCAGCGTACACAGCTTTGAAATGATTGCAAAAGATTCAGAGTAGGGATGAGAATCTACTTAATGTAATGAATTCTGAAAATCCTCCAGTGGAAGCAGGCCATTCAGCCCATCAAGTCCACACTAACCCTCCGAAGAACATCCCACCCAATCTTTCCCATAGCTAAACTACCTAACCTGCACACTATAGGTAAATTAGCACATCTGTGGAAGGAAACTGCAAACAGACATTTACCCAAGCCTGGGGTTGAACCTGCATCGCTAGCACTGTGAGGCAGCAGTACTAACCAGTAAGCTATCATGCTGCCCACAGTGACCTGTTACATTTTGACACACACTGCATGAAATGTTGCCAGAAACAGATTTAGCGGCAACAAACAATGGGAATTGGATTCAAACTTGGGAGAACGATTGTTGCCAGTTTATTGGGAACAAGTAGAGGAGTAAGATTAATGGAATAGCTCTTTCAAAAACATGGAGTGAGATCCTGAGCTGAGTGGCTAGAGGTTGGAAAGTGTAGCCATGCAAAGGGACTGAGGTGACTTTGCCAATAAGTCATTGAAGACTAGCATGCAAGTGCAGCAACTGAATGTTCGCCTTTATCACAGGAGGATTTGAGAACAGGAGCAGTGAAGTTTTGCTCTATTTAGAAACTTATTTAGTCTGTTCCTGGAGGACTGTGTGCAGTTTTGGTTTCCTTATCCCAATATCTTAGAGCAATGAATGTTCACCAGGATGGTGAGGTTGTCCTATGAAGAAAGCCTCGGCAAACTGATGAACTGGAAATAGTGACAGGTGATGACGAAAGAATAATTGTGAACATTTAAAACATATAAAATGGCCTAGAAGTTGGATAGCAACTGGTTTTACCCTCTTGAGGTAGTGTAAAGTGGAAGGTGATATTCAGCTTCAGCCCCAGACCTGAATGGTGAGATTTGTTCTTAGATCGTTGGAATCATTTCAATCTTCTAGTTAAGGTGTCAAAAGCCCATTGAGAAGGCAGACTTTATGTTACATAATGATGCTGGCTGCATGAGTGAAATCCAATATTAGCATCATAGAGGTCTACAGCACAGAAAAAGGCACTTTGGTTGATCCAATCTGTACCAGTCAAAAACAAGTACCTATTCCAGAAATTGGATACTGTATCTCACATCTACAGCATAGATAATCCTTATCACATGCACATAAAAGGACTTATATTCTTTAGGTATAAAGTTTAAAATATCTTTTTTCTGCCTCAAAAGGCTACTTTACTCACAATATGCACTGCATCTGATAATCAAAATAAGATGGGGTGGCACAGTGGCTCAGTGGTTAGCACTACTGCCTCACAGCAACCAGGCTTGAATCCAGCCTTGGGCAACCATGTTTCCCGTGTCTGTGTGGGTTTCCTCCGAGTGTTCAGGTTTCCTTCCACAATCCAAAAATGTGCAAGTCAGCTGAATTGGCCTTGCTAAATTGCCCATAGTGTTAGGTGCATTAATCAGGGATAAATGTAGGGTAGGGGTATGGGTCTGGGTGGGTTGCTCTTCGGAGGTTCGGTGTGGACTTGTTGGGCCGAAGGGCCTGTTTCCACACTGTAGGGAATCTAATCTAAATAAAATATCTGATTGTCTCTAAGGTATACATTGGGTCTACCATCATATAAAAAGGTCTGATATTTACTAACCTATCTCATGTTCGATATTTCCAGCATCCAATAAAATGCATTGCAAAATATGCTGAGGCTACCAGTCCCTTTTAATATATGCAGGACCTAATGATTAACATATAGAGCATGTTTTTACTTTGCAAATGTATTCCTTAACAACCTAAGTTATTATTTATTTCATGATGCAGCTTATTTTGTAGCATCAGACAAACTAAAGCTACTGTCATGTTAATTTAAGTTATGCGCTGCAGTCCTTATTTCTATTTCAGTGCTATTTTAGTTTGTCAATGCAAGTTTATCTCTGAGCTTCAATAGTTCTGGTTCTTCCAAGCCTTCAGACCATTTTCCTTTAATATGTAAATATATTGCCGTATAAAGTAACACATATCCATTGACTCAAGGCACTGTGATAACTTTGATTAAATTCCCAGGCTTTGCAGTCACTTATGAGATGTCATTTGAACCCTTCGACGTGTTACGACCTTGAAACACATTTTTTTTTCTTTTATAGTGTTTTTTTTAACAAACATTATTACTGGGGTTAGCAGCCTCATGCCGAGAGCACTGAGCAGTGTCTGAAGGACCGGAATATAACATCACCATTCTACACTGTGTCATTGTAACTCAATAGCTATGATAATGTTAAGTTGTCTCAAGAAACATTTATATATCGTGTTAACCTTTGCTGACAGCATGGTAGCTGGGGACAGATGTTTGAGGTTATGGAAAAAACATGACATGAAGCCTACTTTGTATCCCAGTGGTGCCATTATGGAAACACTAACTTGCCCTAGGCCATGGTCCTGTGTAAACAAATGCATGCACTCTGAAAGCATCACAGGTCTTTCAGGTTGCAATATCCAAGACCTGTAAATGCTTACTAAAGTTGAAAACAAGTTATTTGCATTTACTTAGCATTGACTTGTCTCATTTGTTGCATGAAATCAAATTCAGCTCATCACTGCAGCTAAGTAATTTAAACATGTCTTTCTGATAATTAAATGAAAATTCCTCTCCCTTTTTAGTTCCATCAATCTTCTGTCTCAAGGAAGGGAACAGACCTGACGTTTCCTATTGAGGCACTTAATTGATTTGAAAACAGCACTTGCCTCATGCCTTTGTGCAGAGTTTAATATTCTTCAAGAGCCTTTTCTTTATCCCACTTTTCAGGGCTCAACTCTAGAGGTGAAAATAATGTCACAAGTTGCTTGTCTTCTGTTAGAGGTTCAGGAGTGGATGCTAGGGGTTGATGCTAGGCCCCCGACAGTTCCTAATCTACATTAATAACTTACACTGAAAACTTGATTGCAATTTGATTAAACTCTAGATGGTGCTTAAGTGGAATGGGGGCAATGAAGTTCAAGGCAGAAGCCAAACACCCCAAAAAGCTAAATACAATTTGAAAATCAATGCAACAGTGCCAGGTTACAATCTAATATAAGCAAAAATAAGGCAAGTGCAATTTGAAAGAGAAAATTATGATATTTAAGAAATGTAGAATTGGAGGAAGGTGACATTGAGAAAGACCTGGACTACTAGTAGACTTGGCACTAATGTACCCAATCATTGGATCACCAGCAAACCAAGTAGAAAGAATATTGAACAATATTGATTTGCAACTAAACTGATAGAGTGTAAGACAGAGAATGACATAGATGTCTAGATGTCGATTTATTTCAAGTATCATAGCCAATTTTGACACCCAAGACATTGTAACCACCAATGGAGTATTGGGGAGACAAGTCACAAAACAAATCTTTGATCTCATGAATTGAATTATCAGAAGACAGAACAGGATTTAATTCTAATATTATTGTGATACAATGGAATTGTCTTCCGAGTGAGATCATGGAGATATCTTTAGATTTATTTAAGATTCAAATGGATTACTCTTCTCTGTGGTGTTCAACCATCACTGCTGGCTGAGTCATTTGGACCCACTGCAATAGACAGCTATTAAAGACACAGGAGAAGGTCAGGCAGAATGTTTTTAAATGACTAGTCTAGCACAAGGAAATAGTTCCTGAAAGCACAGTCTTTCAGATTCATTGGGGCCTTCAGGATAAACAATCTTTCCATCGTAGATTATGTTGAGGAATTTGTTAATTCTGCAATCAGACCATATAAATGTATTTTCATTCAGTGTGTTACAAGTGTGAGGCATATAATTAATATTTTTAAGGAGTTTTTTTTGTTGGTACAGCAACAGGGGCATTACATTGTCTCAAAGAAAGTGATGTACCAAATGTAAATACCTGAGACACGGATTGCCATTTCTAAGTCAGAATGAGAAGACCACAAGCCTTCTAAAACCTGGGAAAATGTGATCACCATCAAGTCATAAAAAACTGTTGTCTTGTTTCTAAACTGAAAAGGTATGCAATTAAAGATAATGGATTGCCATTGTTATTTAGATTAATGGCTAGTGTATTAGTATATATTAATGGCAATGTCATTCAGGTTAAAGCATTTGCTTGCAGTCTTTATGCAGATGATAGTTGACCAATTCAATGTTATATTTTATTGCTGTGGAGGGGAGGGTAAAAGAAACGATCACAGATTTTCCTAAAAATTCAAGGATAATTCAGAAATAAATGAGATTGGCAGGAAGTTGAAAAGACAGCAAAAGCTACATGTGGAGTAGGCCTGCACTTTAAGCAGAGAAAGTGCTGAAGTTACAGTTCAAATGAAATATGGATAGTTTATCCAGCTGAAGCCACAGGGAGGGTCACCATGAAGGTATCAGGAAAGGAAAAGAACAGAAGTTAAAAACCATGAACTTGAGGCGGCACGGTGGCACAGTGGTTAGCACTGCTGCCTCACAGCACCAGAGACCTGGGTTCAATTCCCGCCTCAGGCGACTGACTGTGTTGAGTTTGCATGTTCTCCCCGTGTCTGCGTGGGTTTCCTCCGGGTGCTCCGGTTTCCTCCCACAGACCAAAAATGTGCAGGTTAGGTGAATTGGCCATGCTAAATTGCCCGTAGTATTAGGTGAAGGGATAAACGTAGGGGAATCGGTCTGGGTGGGTTGCGCTTCAGCGGTTCGGTGTGGGCTTGTTGGGGCGAAGGGCCTGTTTCCACACTGTAAGTAATCTAATCTAATCACTTTGGATTCATTTGATGAGGAGGGAGCAGTGGAGAAACATGACAAAATTAGATTTGATTCCCTACAGTGTGGAAGCAAGCCATTTGGCCCAACAAGTCCACACCGATCCCCTGAAGAGTAACCCATCCAGACCCATTTCTCTCTGACTAATGCACCTGACACTATGGGCAATTTAACATGACCAATTCACCTAACCTCCATATCTGTGGACTGTGAGAGGCAATCCACACAACACAAGGAGAATATCTAAACTCCACATAGACAGTCATCCAAGGCTGGAGTTGAACCCAGGTCCCTGGCACTGTGAGGCAGCACTGCTAACCACTGTGCTTTCTGTTTTCAGTTACAGTAGAAAGAAGTGACCTCTATGCTCTTGTTTTAAGTATAAGTTGCCCATGAAAGTGGGATTTCAAGATTAGGGGGCATAACTGTAAGTTGAGAGGAGAGAGATTTAAGAAAGACACGGGGGCAATTTTTTTTACACAACAGGTGGTTGAATGTGGAATGAACTTCCTGGAAGTGGTGGATGTAGGCACAGTTACAGCATTTAAAATACACTAAGGTATGTGCATGAATAGGAAAGGTTTGGAGACATATGGACCAGAAACAGGCAGGTGGAACACAATATTCAATGAGAGTCCAATAATACTGAAGGTATCCTTTTCAAAACATTAGTTTAAGTTATTAGGATAACTATCTTGCAAGGGACTCAAAGCACTAGACTCCCAGTTGGAAGATTTGTATCTAAATACCAGCTGAGCAGATAGATTTATACCAGGTATTAGTTTGGGTGCTACAAATGGTCTTCATGCACCATTTTATTTGGGAGAGAAGTTAGTGGCCCAATGACCCACTTTTGGACAATGTTAAATGAAAAGTTTTGGGCATAGCTGCAATGTCATTCAGGTTAAAGCATTTGCCTGCAGTCTTTATGCAGATGACAGTTGACCAATTCAATGTTATATTTTAAATAAACACTTTTTTTGCATGGCACAATAGCCTGAAAACATGATTCTTAAACTCTTCTTCAATAAACCTGCTCAGTTATTGGAAGTGATGAATTCATATCATTCCCTCAACATTCTGCGGCCATAGGCATTTCCTATTTCATTACATCTCAGAATGCATTTATAGAGGGGCATCCAGGGGAGATGGAATAGCATTGTCACGGGGCTAGTAATCCAGGTTCCTATGCTCATAGCCTGGGTGCATTGATTCAAATCCTATTGTGGCAGGTAGTGAAATTTGAATTCAATAAAAATCTGGAAAACCCATCTGGTTCACTAATGCCCTTCATTGAAGGAAATCTGCTGTCCTTGCCTGTCCTACATATGATTCCAAATCCACAGTTCTTAATTACCTTTGAGGCATTAGCAATACATGCTGGCTTCACTTTAAATTCAACAATAGTGGGTACATCTTCAATTTTGTAGAGATGACCTTATTGAAACATATAATATCTTACCAGGGTAGATATGGAGGCACGGTTTCTTGTTGTGAGACAGCCTAAGGCCAGAGCATTCAATCTCAGAATAAGGGGTTACATATTTAAGGTAGAGATGAGGAGGAATCTATTTTTGCAGAAGCTAGTGAATCTGTAGAATCTTTTACCAGAGAGAATTTTCAAGATTGGGCCATTGCATATATTGAATGTTGTGACAGAGAGCGTTTTAATTAGCAAGGAGAACAAGGGTATGAGGAAAAGATAGGAAAATGGAGTTGAGGATTATCAGATCAGACAGGATCTCACTAAATGGCAGAGCAGATTTGATACATTGAAAAACCTTCTTCTGCCTCCTATCTCTTGTAGTTTAATAGTGAGGATGAGTAAGTTCATATAAAGCTTAATGTGAGATACTGAGTTCAGGATTGTGAAGGTTTAACATTGAGTGTTCAACAACAGGAGGGATTGAGATACTGAATTAGGGAAATTAGCAGCTAGCAAAAGCACAAACATGTTCTTTGTGCAACGCTGTAGCAATGCATGAGGAATGAGCTGTTGCCACCTAAACTGCTACACCTTCTCCTCGGTATGCATAAAAGCTACAGAGTCAGTGATACGAGGACTGTGATTCAAGTTGCCCAGGTGAGATGGATGGTCCCCCGATCTGCACCTTTCACACTAATGCAAGAGAAGGATTGTTGTCTGATGTATTTTAACACACTCTATTTCTTTAGCCTTTAAAAAGATGTTAATGAATAGGTTATCAGGGTGCAGTAACTGGCATTTGAGTACATTCTTAGCCTTTTGAATGTCGACATCAGGATATCCATTAATACTTTCCATAAAACAATGATCAGAAATTTCTTGTATGAGTCAATGTTCCCCTGTTTTGAAGAAATGATGCAGCTTTTCCTCCGCAAGAGTCGATTACATTGTGTTGCGGGGGTTGGGAATTCACTGAGCTGGCCTCAGCTTTATAGTTTGCAAAGAGGCTACCTCAGGCATTAGGACCCAGCTGCTTTCCTGAGGTCAGATGAGAAGCAGCTTCCAGTCGTATGCCTGCAATATGGGAAAGGGCTGCTCCTATTCAAACCATCACAAACATTTGCCTTTGTTCCCTTTGGCGTCTTGTAGAGTGTTGTATGCTTACATATTGTTAATGGCACTGAGTCTTTGTTTCGTGCTTCCTTTCCCCCTCTGGGGAAGATCACAAAGTCCAGTGGAAGACAGGCCACAAGAAGCAATACAAGCTGCTGTCAGTACATAACACAAAAAAAAATGTATCCCGATCCTGTGTGACTTCCTGTGGAATTGTGTGTACAAATTTGCAAACCTCGTTAGAAATGCCCGTCAATTTACTTTATCATTTTTATTTTAGATGTTGCAGCTTTTGGGAAGTGGAATTTTTAGAAACATTGAAGAAAAGAATAATGCTTATAATTTATTTCCTATCTATTCCGCATGGTTTCAGAACTAGTTATAGTGCACAACTTTAAAAAGACTTTACCATTCACAATTGATCATCTAAGGAGGACCTAAGTGTGGAATATTGATGGTCCAGGTTAAAAAGGTGTAAGCCAAACATTGAATGGAGGGTGATTGGATAATGATCAGGGAAAAAAAGTTCTTTCTGGTTTTTAATCCACCAGTCCAGGTCACTCTGAGGCTTTCCATGGAGGGTGGTACCACTGATACAAACAACTGTTAGTTATTCAGACTACTAACAACTTGCCAATCAAGCTACATTATACTTCCAGTTCAAAACACTCAGTGATAAGACAGACCAGTAGCAAATGCGGGAAGAAACAGGAGAAAATCCTGCATTCTGGATCCCATGAGTGGGGCATCCTTCCCATATTCCCAAACCCTTTCCCATTTGCCCAAAGTTTGTTCAGTCATGCGAAGAATCATGGCAGGCATCAATGACGTTGAGTGAATGTCATCAAGGGACTGCTGTCACTTATGCAGAATTGTGAAGCAATTAGTTTAGACATTTTTCCCTCCTTTTTTTAACCTATCTCTTCCTTCTCTCTCCTTTTCATTTCAGATACAGCCTTCTGCTGTAAGTTCAAAGTCACTTAATTCAATTGATTGGATTATTCAAATATTATAGCCAATAAATTATAACCTTTCTGCTGTTTTTAAGTTCTTTAGTTGTTTTTTTTTGCTGAAGTGTAAGATAGGCCTGAATTATCAGGAACAGGCAGGCTTTGAAGGTACCCTTCTGGCTCCCTACTTTATAGCTTTCAATTATTGCTGAGTGAGCACATCTTTCTACTAATCAGTTTTTTACAATGTAACAATAAAGTTTAAATATAATCAGTAATGGCTTTACATCTTGTGCAAACTGTCTTTGCAATGCAATGGGTAGGTAAAAGGGACAGTTTGATGTACATCATTGTCATTCCAAAACTGCACTGTCCAGATAAGCTCCAAATTTCTTATGAGATTTTGCAATGTGTAAGGTGCTGTTATTTTTATCAGCCAAATAATGGACACATAGCTCTATTCTTTCTGAGGGGTCTTATGTAAAATAGATTTTCCCTGACCAAGTCACAGCAAGTTGGTAGCTGAGGTTGACTTTATCACTTAGGTTCACATCAACGACTAGAAACATGTGATGATAATGGCGCAGTCATGTTAGAAATAACACACAACTAGATTCTTTTGCAAATACACAATTATAATTCTGGGAAGAGGTTGCGTCACAGAGAATTTCCCATCTCATTTATAGAATCTGTTGGTTTAGGAGGGCGATGTGTTTTGATGACTGTTCAGCAGAGAAACCCTTTCCACCAATTCTCCAACACACCCAGTCCACCTTCAAATATACCCAGTCCACAATCCAATACACCCAGTCCACCATTCAACACATCCAGTTCACCATTCAACACACCCAGTCCACCATCAAATCATGCTGGGCCTCCTCCACCGCCACTCCCTCACCACCAGACGCCTGGAGGAAGAACGCCTCATCTTCCGCCTCGGAACACTTCAACCCCAGGGCATCAATGTGGATTTCAACAGTTTCCTCATTTCCCCTTCCCCCACCTCATCCTAGTTTCTAACCTCCAGCAACTCGACTTGTCCGGACTTGTCCGACCTGCCCAGCTCCTTTTCCACCTATCCACTCCACCCTCTCTTCCCTGACCTATCACCTTCATCTCCTTCCCCACTGACCTATTGTACTCTATGCTATTCTCTCCCCACCCCCACCCTCCTCTAGCTTATCTCTCCATGCTTCAGGCTCTCTGCCTTTATTCCTGAAACGTCGATTTTGCCTGTCCTCGGATGCTGCCTGAATTGCTGTGCTCTTCCAGCACCACTAATCCAGAATCTGGTTTCCAGCATCTGCAGTCATTGTTTTTACACCATCAAATCTACCCAGTCCACAATCCATCAAACCCAGTCCATTATCCAACAAACCCAGTCCACCATTCAAAACACCCAGTCCACCATCCAACAAACCCAGTCCACTATCCAACAAACCCAGTCCACTATCCAGCACACTCAGTCCACCATTCAACACACCCAGTCCACCATTCAACACACCCAGTCCACCATCCAACACACCCAGTCCATCATCTAACACATCCAGTCCACCATCAAAGACACCCAGTTCACTATCCAATTCACCCAATCCACCATCAAACCCACCCAGTTCACTATCCAATTCACCCAGTCCACCGTTAAATACATCCAGTCCACCGTCAAACACACCCAATGCACCATCAAACAGACTTAGTCCGCCATCAAACAAACCTAGCCGACTATCAGACACCCAGTCCACGATCCAAAACATCCAGTGCATTTTCCAATTCACCTAGTTGACTATCCAACACACCCAGTCCACCATCAAACACACCCAGTCCACCATCAAACATGGCAGAAGTGGGTACTGCAGATGCTGGAGACCGGAGTCAAGATTAGAGTGGTGCTGGAAGCATCCATTTTTTGCACTCTTAGCTATCTTCTCCCCAGCCCCACACCCCCTCCCATTTATCTCTCCACCCCCAAAGCTCCGAGCCTCATTCTTGATGGAGGGGTTTTGCCCGAAACGTCGGTTTTCCAGCTCCTCAGATGCTGCCTGACCTCCTGTTAGTTTCCAACACCACTCTAATCTTTACTTTAAACTCCAGCATCTGCAGAACCCACTTCTGCCTAGTTGATTTTAACCTCACTGCGAATCCTCTTGCAAGGATGCCTACCTTGAAGAAGCTCTCCTCCTCTCTCTACAAGGATCTCAGTGAGTCTCTCTGTCACTGCAACCCCCAGGTCATCTCCTCTACTTTGAAGCTCTTCAACCACATCCTCAAACAGTCTCGCATGACCTGTCCCACCTGTCAATCTTCCTTCCCAACTATCAGCTCCACCCTCCTCTCTGACCTATGATCTTCACCCCCATCTTTCCAGCACGACTCGAATCTTGACACCATCACACATACCCAGTCCACAATTCAACACACTCATTCCACCATCAAACACACCCAGTCCACTATCCAACTTACTCAGGCGAAAGTGAAGACTGCAAATGCTGGAGATTAGAGTCGAGAGTGTGGTACTGGAAAAGCACAGCAGGTCAGGCAGCATCCAAAGAGCAGGAGAGTCAAAATTTCAGGCAAAAGCCCTTTATCAGGAATGAGGCTGAGACCCTTGGGGTGGAGAGCTAAATGGGAGGAGGGTGGGGCTGGGGAGAAGGTAGCTGAGAGTCTAATAGGTAGAGGAAGGTGGGGGTAATGGTGATAGGTCGGGGGGAGGGTGAAGTGGATAGGTGGGAAGGAAGATGGACAGATAGGACAGGTCATGAGGGTGGTGCTGAGTTGGAAGACTGGAAGTGGGATGAGGTGGGGGAAGAGGAAATGAGAAAACTGGTGAAATCCACATTGGTGGCATACGTTTGGAGGGTCCCGAGATGGAAGATGAGGTGTTTTTCCTCCAGGCATTGGGTGGTTACGGAGCGGTGATGGAGGAGACCCAAGACTTGTACATCCTTGGTAGAGTGGGAGGGGAAGTTGTTCGGCAATAGGGCTGTGGTGTTAGTTGGTGCGGGTATCCCAGAGATATTCACTGAATGTTATCTTACTCACATAGTCCATTATCTAACTCATCCTGTCCATATCCAACACACCCAATCCACCGTCAAACACCCCCAGTCCACCATTAAACATTCCCGATGAAGGGCTCCAGCCTGAAGTATCAATTTTCCTTCTCCTTGGATGCTACTTGACCTGCTGTAATTTTCCAGCAACACACTCTCAACTCTGAACTCCTTCATCTGCAGACCTCACTGTCTCCCACCATTAAACGCACCCAGTCTATAATACAACACATTCGATCCACTATATAACACACCCGATCCACTATCCAACACACCCAGTTCACTGTCCACACTCATCCAGTCCCCTATCCAACACACCTGGTCCACTATTCAACTAAGCCAGTCCACCATCAGACACACCCAGTCCACTATCCAACTCACCCAATGCACTATCAAATGGACCCAGTCCACCATCTTACTGATCAAGTCCACCATGTACTTCACCTAATCCACCGTCTAATACCCTAATTCACCATCCAACATACCCAGTCCACCATGTACTTCACCCATTTTACCATTGAACACACCAAGTCTACCATTCAACTCACCCAGTCCAGAATACAGCTCATCCTGTCTGAATTTCAAATTGCCCAGCATCAAATGAACTGATCTCACCACTGAATATATCCCCAGCATCACATCTGATGAACACAGGCTAAAATCCTGTGCTGTAATTTTCTTAATTCTTTGTTCTTTGCTGTGGCTGGATTCCTGATTCCCTGGAATCTGTTTAAATATGGGTATCAGATGGCTGGAGGATTGGACTTAGCTTTGGTTTCTTTTCACTTGGATGGTGGAATCACATATTGAAGTTCATAGTTTAAGTTCACTCATGTACAGTCGCTTGGACAAAGCTCTTCACAGTGTCAGTGCCATGAAATGATCCAGGGAAGAACGTGCCTCAACGAGAGCAAGCAACAAAATTAGGGAAGCAAATGTGTATGTCTGTAGAAAGGCAAGTGATGGATGTAATGAAAGCTGTATATAAACCTATGAGTGACAGAAGTAGTGAGAATGTGAAATGCTGGAGACAGTAAAACGTCTGTAATTTGCAATTCACTGATGTTCAGTGGCTGCTCATGGATTAATGATTAAAATCTTTTGTCTGGCAGATGGAAGAAAGACTCACAACCTACTTTATTCAGCACTGTTAGCATAATCACCGTGAAAACAAATGTAGCCAATCACTTCATGATTTCATCATTGCAACCTGTTCATAGTGCAGCACGAAAGGAAAAAAAATGCAAACTACTGTTAATCCTCAAACTTTTAATGATATATTCCATTGTTAAATAACTTTTAAGTATTGTAATCTTGAGGGGGATCAACAGACCACATTACAATATACACAACTGTTTCTAAATTTCAAAAGATGTAACATACCATTTTATTCTTTTTACTGCTTGGTCACAGTCTCTGCTAGTTATCTATATGCTCAGAGTTACTTTACAATGTGCAAGGACAATTGTTATTTAATCATTTTCTGATCCTAAATGAGAATCCCTACATAAACATTGTTACTGATTTCATCCTTTTCTGTATTAACTTATATTTTCTGATATGTAATGGTTCTTGATGACCATCTTTGATGTTCCATTTTCTTTGATATAACACAAACTCTGATACAAATCAGGTTGTAATGACTATATATGCATCACAGCTTTTGATACATGTTCTTTGATATTTTGCAGTGTTTGATTCACCATGATGTCTGATACACCATAGTTTCTGATTCACTTCTATTCTTTGGTTGAAGCGTACTAACGACAGAACTCTATGCTTGTTTCTGGGGGCAGATTGGTGGGCCAGTTGGAGGATGGGCACCGTAAAAGTGACACTATGCCTGTTGTCTGCCCACTCCCTTTCATTCCATTTTACCTCTGGTAGGAGAGGAGCCAGGAGGCCTGCTTAACTACAGGCTAGTTTTGGTCTTGGAGTGACAATTGAATGGCTGCTGCTGGGAATTTTCCTGACCAAGATGGGCTAGCACCAAGTGTCAACATTACAGCAGGGAAGGCAGCTCTTACCTGCTATGCCCATTGGAAGTTAATTAATAACAACTTAATGACTTATTCCCACTGCCATTGGGATGTTTTCTACATTGAGGCTACCAGGCAAAATCTATTGAGGTTACATTATAGACGATGGCACCTGTGCCCACCATAGGCTTCACCACAAAGTACACAGCCTATACATTTCTTGTCCCCTCTGTCCAGTTGATTCCAGACCCTCAGTCCATTGTTGGATCTGCTGTCTTAGCCCTGGGCGATTCTTTGACTAACATGATTGCCCAGGTTCCATGATTCTTCATCGACATGGATTGCCTGAAGTCCCATGAATGATCACTGCACCAGGTGGCGTCTCTGGGGAGAAGAGACCAGCCAGGCATCTGGATGGTTAGTTGGCAACTATTGAAGGCTCTCCGAAGAGCACATGCAAGACAATTAATGACCCAATGGCCACAAAATACAAAATTCGCCAGAAACGTGGAGGCATCGCACAGCAGACTTTAGGTAGAGTTTGTGTAAAACTAATTTTTGTGACGTGAAGGATTGTGGAACTTTGGACACAAGTCAATTCTCCTCAATTAACAATAATATGTCCAGGTCGCCTTCACAAGTCATGCCTATTTATCAAACCATCAGCCCAAACATATTCCCAAAAACTAATGTTATTCACAAAATACTGTGCAAGGACTGTAACAAACACTACATTGGACAAACAGGCAGAAAACTAGCCACCAGGATATATGAACACCAACTAGCCATAAAATGACATGATCCTCTCTCACTAGTATCCTTACATACAGATAAGGAAAGACACCACTTCAACTGGGACACACATCCATCTTAGAACAAGCCAAACAGAGACACGCATGAGAATTCCTAGAAGCATGGCATTCCGACTGGAATTCCATTAACAAACACATCGAGTTAGATCCCATCCACTACCCACTGAAAAAAAGATCAGGAAATGACATCACCACAGGAAATGACATCACCCACCCAAAGAAACCTAAACATATAAATAGAAAGCAGGAATCATGTATACTGCTTTGCCAGAGGCCCACTGAAGATGTTACCTAGTAGGGTGACGAAACGTCTGGAAATGAACCTCCCCAGCTCAGTAAACAAACCTACATCCATATTCTCACCCTTAAAAACAATCAAGCCAACTCTCACATTGAATGAGCTCTCACTGTTCCTTGAATGGGGTGTATCGGATTAGAAAGGACCATGGAGAGATTGTGAAAATGTAGGTGCGGTCAGCTGGGATGGAGAAAAGTGTTTGTCCAATGTAATAAGGATGCCTCGCTACAATTATATAGGGCTTAGGTGAGACCAAACCTGGAAGATCTTGCACTGTTTTTTGTTAAGAAGCCAGTTACTGTGGAGATGGTATAGTGAAGGTTCACTACGTGGGGCTCATGTGATGAAAAGTTTGTTCAATGACTGTAAGAGGTTAAATAATTTAGCTCTACAGTCTCTGGAGTTTAGAAGAATTTATAGAAGTGTTCTAACTGAAACATGCAAGAGTCTGAAAGGGATAAGTAAAACACAGTAAAAGAATGAGGAACAATGGGTGGCCATTCACCCATTGAAGCGAAAGTAAGTACTGCAGATGCTGGAGATTAGATTCAAGATTAGAGTGGCGCTAGAAAAGCACAGCAGGTCAGGCAGCATCCAAGGAGCAGCAAAATTGATGTTTTTGGGCAGAAGCCCTTCATCAGCCCTTCAGGTAGGAACTCATTCACCCATGAGCCTGCCTTGCTATGCAATGTCATCATGGCTGATCTTTGTCTTCAACTCCACTCTCCCTCCCGGTTCACCATTTCTGGAGACGCTGGGGATCTGAAACAAAAACAGAAATTGCTGAGGAAGCAAGCTCTTACAGCATCCATGGGAAGCAAGCAGAGTTAATGTTTCAGGTCCAATAACTGTCTGTCAGAACTCAAGATTCTGAAGGGGATTGATAGGGTAGACACAGAGGTTTACAAAGGTTCAGGAACTGACAATAACTGCTCTCCCAATCAATGGCACCCAAGTCCCTTGAGTGTAAAATAATAAGCTGCTGGTGAGGCAATCAAACACAAAAGGGAAACAATGTTGGGATAAGGGTTGACCATTTAAGACTGGGAAAGGTGAAATTTCTTCACTCAGAGAATTGTGAATTCTTGACCCTAGAGGGCAGTAGGTGCACCATTATTAAATGAACTCAAGGCAGGTATAGACAGTTTTCTCAGGGGTGAAAATGTGTTGCTGGAAAGTGCAGTAGGTCAGTTTTCTCAGGGGACCAAGGGAAATGGGAAACTTCTAGGAGAAAGTGAGGACTACAGATGCTGGAGATCAGAGCTGAAAAATGTGTTGCTGGAAAAGCGCAGCAGGTCAGGCAGCATCCAAAGAGCAGGAGAATCGACGTTTCGGGCATGAATGTAGAGTTGAGGTTAAAATCAGATCAGCCACGATCTAATTGAATGATGGAGCAGGCTGTTAGGGCCAAGTGGCCTCGCCTGGGCTTGCTTCTTGCTCATTTGCTTTAATAGATCATCTACTTCAGGAGAAGAAATGGACAGGAGTTTGAGGAGGATTGATTAGTATCTTTTCCTCCTGTAGACATGAGATATTTTTCCCCCTTAGGCTGAGCTGTAGGTTTGATATCCAGACATTTCATTACCTGGCTAGGTAACATCATCATCGCCACTGATGATGTTACCTAGCCAGGTAATGAAACATCTGGATATCAAATTGCCACTGATGATGTTACCTAGCCAGGTAATGAAACATCTGGATATCAAACCTACAGCTCAGTGAGCAAACCGACACCCTAAACCTCAACCTGAGCTACAAATCTTCAAAAACCTAAGGGCGCAACATGCTACAACTTGCCCGAAGATGGAAAAGGAATGCCATCCAAGAGAGTTCCACCCGCGATCGCCACTGATGATGTTACCTAGCCAAGTAATGAAACATCTGGATATCAAACCTACAACTCAGCAAGCTACACCCTACACCTTAAACCTACACCCTAAACCTCAACCTGAGCTACAAACCTTGCAAAAAATATTTTTCCCTTTTTAGATGTTTTACAAAAGGACCTTAAGTTCTCCGCTTAAAAGTCCAAGCACCCTGCCCTTCAATCCCTGAGATACCCTGCAAAATGTCACTATGTGCTGGACTGAATTCTCCACATCTTCAGTCTAAGAGTATGCGAGAACTACATACGCAGTCACCTAAACGTTGTATTTTGGAACAGTTGAATGCCAAACATCCAGGTGTCAGTTCATCAACTCTGGGGAAGTTCAAATTGTGGTTAAGGGCAATTAAAGGTTACTTACAGTGTAGAAACAGGCCCTTCGGCCCAACAAGTCCACACCAACCCATTCCCCTATACCTAACACTACAGGCAATTTAGCATGGCCAATTCACCTTACCTGCACGTTTTTGGACTGTGGCAGGAAACCCATGCAGACACAGGGAAAATGCGCAAATTCCACACAGTCTGTTGCCCGAGTTGGGAATTGAACACAGGTTTCTGGGGCTGTGAGGCAGCAGTGCTAACCACTGTGCCACCGTGCCACCCAACTAAACTGTGTCCGAAATCAAAGCTTTCAAATAGGCTAATCTGGTTAATATAGCACTCAGTTGGATCAAAATAACTGTTGTTGTCCCTGAAGTATATGAATGAGGGTGATAGAAGTCAAAATGTTTCATTCCAAGACTCAAGGATCTAGCTTACTGGAATAGGTTCATTGGGAGGTGCTGAGATGATACACCTTCTAATGAGAATGGATGCAATTCAGTCATATCTTAGATAAGAAGCCTAAGTACGTTTTCATTTTGGGTCTAATTCCCAGGTTGCACTCTAAGAGGAGACTATATGCACAGACACCTGGTAGGCTGGTGGAGGTCATCACAGAACCAGACTGGTTCTCATTCCTTCAAAATCAATTGGACTTGAATTAGGCAGATCTGTAACCCAGTGATGAAAATGGAGATCCTCCCCGTGCAGACTTCTGGTTGGGTTTAAACCTCAAACCTTTTGGAATCACAAAAGAGACAGAATGAGCAATTGTGCTTAGGCGACTGGGGAACCAAATACTGAGGATTAAGCTTAACTGTAAAGTCCACCCTGTTGGATAATTTACATGCATTTGCTCAGAGATTAAGGATGGTCACTTTGTCAAAACAGAGAACTGCTAGTTCTATTCCAACTCTATTCTGTCAAGGAGCAGGGGAAAGACGATGGAGGAACAAGGTGACTTTGTTGTATCAATTGCAATGAAATGTTATGATAAAATATTCTGCTCAAGAAAAATGATCAAATTTGAAGTCATCTTGACAGATTCAGGATAACGGGTATAGTAGGACACAACATCATCTTATTAAGGTCAACATGGGGCATTTAAACAAATAATTTTATAGTTTGTGGATCTGTAGAATGAGTGACAGTGCATTGAGTCATTCATCAGTGAATGCTGAGCAAACAGCAAAGGTGTCTCTGTGTATACTCATGACACCACAGGAAGTTCCTTCTGTTACTTACTTAATTGACTGAGAATGCTCCAGACAGCAGGTTGGATTTTTGGTGAAGTGGGAAGGAATCAACCATTAAAGCACTAATTATCCCTCGTCACTTTCATCTCGGCTATGTAATGGTCGAGTGAAATTTCGAGAAGGAAAGATAAACCTTTCTGCAAACATACCCAGCGAACTATCCAAACAGTTCTAATAGCATTAGAGTCTGAGATCCTCCAAACTCAGAGTTGCTTTCTGCTGGGAACTGGTGCTTTGCTCCTAACATGCTTCAGATAAGAAGTTTCAGAGAAAGGTCTGGAAGGAGCTTCAGGGTGTCTTTCTTTCCAAATTCCAGTTGTACATGAGTTGGTTTGAATGGTTTTCATTTTAACCATTTGATGGTGTGTACAAATGCAGGTAGTCCCTGCACCGACATAGCCATCATATATTCAGTGTGGAAACAGGCCATTCGGCCCAACAAGTCCACACCAACTCTCTGAAGACCATCCCACCCAGAATTATCCCCCGACCCTATCCCTGTAACCCTGTATTTACTGTTGCTAATTCACCTCACCTACTCATCGCTGGGTGCTATGGGCATTTTCGCATGGCTAATCCACCTAACCTGCACATTTTTGGACTGTGGGAGGAGGAAATGCATGCAGATTTGGGGAGAATGTGCAAACTCCATGTAAGCACTAAGACATTCAGTTCCTGTTCATACTGGTGCAGTCACTCCATCTGCATATTGATACACATGTGTCTTGTATGCATTGATACAGTCGTCTCTGTATAAATACACAAATATTCTAAGGATGAGTGCAGCCCTTGTGGAGTTTAGAAGAATGAAAGAAAATTACAATACAACATTTAAAAGTCATGTGGATGGGTAGATGAAGAGAAAGGGTTTAGAGGGATATGGGCCAAGTGTTGGCAGATAGGGGTCAAAACGTGTGGTGCTGGAAAAGCACAGTCGGTCAGGCAGCATCCAAGAAGCAGAAAAATCAATATTTCGGAAATAAGCTCTTCATCGGGGAAGCGAGTCCTGGAGCAGGGAGAGGAGAGGTGAGTCCTGAAGCAGTGCGAGGGGAAGTGAGTCCTGGAGCAGTGCGAGGGGAAGTGAGTCCTGGAGCAGTGCGAGGGGAAGTGGGTCCTGGAGCAGGGAGAGGAGAGGTGAGTCCTGGAGCAGTGCGAGGGGAAGTGAGTCCTGGAGCAGTGCGAGGAGAGATGAGTCCTGGAGCAGTGCGAGGAGAGGTGAGTCCTGGAGCAGGGAGAGGGAAAAGTGTGCTGGAGCAGCATGAGGAGAAGCGAGTGCTGGAGCAGTAAGCAGGGAATGAATCCCAGACCAGCAAGGAAGATACTGACCCAGAGCAATGGGAGGGGAAGTGAGTTCCAGAGCAGAGAGAGGGGAACACACCCTGGAGCAGCAGGAAGTGAATGAGTCGTGGAACAGCACAAGGAGAGTCGAGTCCTAGAGCAGCAAGAGGGGAATGAATCCCGGAGCGGTGTGAGGGGAACAATTCCCAAAGCAACAAGAGGAGAATGAGTCCCAGAGCAGCGGGAAGGGAAATGGGTCCCGGAACAGTAAGAAGGGAACGAGTCGCGGAGCAGTGTGAGAGGATGTGGGTCCCGGAGCTGTGTGAGGAGAGGTGAGTCCCGGAGCAGTGCGAGGGAAGTGAGTTCTAGAGCAGCAAGAGGGGAATGAGACCCGGAGCAGTGTGGGGAGAGGCGAGTCCTGGAGCAGTAAGACGGAAACAAGTCCTGGAGCAGGGAAAGGTGACAAAAGTCCCGGAGCAGCACGAGAAGAAGCAAGTGTTGGAGCAGCAAGCGGGGAATGAGTCCTAGAGCAGAAAGGGAGATACTGACCCAGAGCAATGGGCAGGGAAGAGACTCCCAGAGCAGAGAGAGGGGAATCGAGTCCTGGAGCACTAAGAGTGGAATACATCCCGGAGCAGCAGGAAGAGAACGATTCGTGGAGCAGCGAGAGGAGAGGTGAGTCCTGGAGCAGCATGAGGAGAATGAAACCCGGAGCAGCGAGTGGAGAGGTGAGTCCCTGAGCAGCATGAGGTGAATGAATCCTGGAGCAGCAGGAAGGGAAACATGTCCCAGAGCAGCAAGATGAGAATGAGTTATGGAGCAGCGGGAAGGGAAACGAGTCCTGGAACAGTGGGAAGGGAAACGAGTCCCAGAGCAGCGGGAAGGGAAACAAAGTCCCAGAGCAGTAGGAAGGGAAATGAGGACTGGAGCAGCGGGAAGGGAAACGAGTCCCAGAGTAGCGGGAAGGGAAATGAGTCCCAGAGCAGTGGGAAGGGAAACGAGGACCGGAGCAGCGGGAAGGGAAACGAGTCCCAGAGCAGTAAGAAGGGAAGGAGTCCTGGAGCAGCGTGAGGAGAAGCAAGTCCGGGAACAGTGAAAGGAGAACCGAATCCTGGAGCAGTGCGAGGGGAATGGGTCCTGGGGCAGTGCGAGGAGAAGCGAGTCTCAGAGCTGTGTGAGGGGGAACAAGTCACAGACCATTGCGAGGAGAAGCAAGTCCCTGAGCAGTAGAAGGGGAAGCAAGTCCTGGAGCAGCATGAGGGGAAATGAGTCCCGGAGCAATAGAAAGGGAAGCAAGTCCTGGAGCAGCATGAGGAGAAATGAGTCCTGGAGCAATAGAAAGGGAAGCAAGTTCTGGAGCAGCGTGAGGAGAAATGAGCCCCAGAGCAATGGAAAGGGAAGCAAGTCCTGGAGCAGCGTGAGGAGAAATGAGTCCTGGAGCAGCGAGGAGGGAACGAGTCGTGGAGCAGCATGAGGGGAAATGAATTCTGGTGCAGCAAGGGAGGTATGAGGCCCGGCGCAGGTAGAGGGGAAGCGAGGCCCGGCGCAGGGAGAGGGGAACGAGTCCTGGAGCAGGGAGAGGGGAAAAGTTTCCTAGAGCAGCACGAGAGGAAATAAGTCCCGGAACATCGCAAGGGGAAATGAGTCCAGGAACAGCGCGTGGGGAGCAAATTGCAGAGCAGCAAGACGAGAGCGAGTCCCGGAGCTGTGGGAAGGGAAGCGGGTCCTGGAGCAGGGCGTGGGAAACGAGCTGTGGGAAGGGAACGAGTCACTGAGCAGCGCGATGAGATGCGAGTCCCGGAGCAGCAGGAAGGGGAAGCGAGCCCCAGAGCAGCATGAATGGAAATGAGTCCTGGAGCAGAGGGAAGAGAAGCGAGTCCTGCAGCAGGGTGTGGGAAATGAGTCCCAGAGGAGTGGGAAGGGAAGCAAGTCCAGGAGAAGCGAACAGAAAATGAGTCATGGAGCAGTACGATGGGAACAAGTCCCAGAGCAGTGCGAGGAGAAGTGAGTCCCAGACCAACGCAAGGACAAGCGAGCAGCGAGGAGAACAAGTCCTGGAGCAACATGAGGGGAACGAGTCCTGGAGCAGTGCGAGGGGAATGACTCCTGGAGCAAGAGGGGAAATGAATCCCGGAGCAGCAAGAGGGTAGGCAAGTCTCGAAGCAGCAAGAGAGCAAGCAAGTCTTGAAGCAGCGTAAGTATAAGTGAGTCCAGGAGCAGCATGAGGATAAGCAATTCCCGTAGCAGCACGAATCCCAGAGCAGCGCGATTTAACTTGGTGCAGCTGAGTGCTGGTGTGGAGTGGATTGGAAGCTTGGAGAGGAGTGGCACAGTTTTTAGACTGGCACCTGGCACGGATGATCAGACCACGTGCTGAGTTGCTGTTGTTTGAAATTCTTTACTGGGCTGTCATGTCAATCCTTTAACTATGTCATAACTATCTTATTTCTAACTTAGTTTTTAGACACTCTAAGTAATTGGTCAGTATAGGAGTTGGGAGGTCATGTTGTAGCTGTACAGGACATTGGTTTGGCCACTTTTGGAATATTGCGTGCAATTCTGGTTTATCTCCTCTCAAAGAATGTTGTGAAACTTGAAAGGGTTCAGAAAAGATTTACAAGGATGTTGCCAGCATTGGAGGATTTGAGCTGCAGGGAGAGGCTGAATAAGCTGGGATTGTTTTCCCTGGACTGTCAGAGGTTGAGGGGTGACCTTATAGAGGTTTATAAAATGACGAGGGTCATGGATAGGATAAATAGACAAAGTCTTTTCCCTGGGGTGGGGGAGTCCAGAACTAGAGGGCATAGGTTTAGGGTGAGAGGGGAAAGATGTAAAAGGGACCTAAGGGGCAACATTTTCACGCAGAGGGTGGTGCGGGTATGGAATGAGCTGCCAGGGAAAGTGGTGGAGGTTCATACATTTACAAGATTTAAAAGGCATCTACATGGGTATATGAATAGAAAAGGTTTGGAGGGACATGGGCCAGGTGCTGGCAATTGTGACTGGATTTATTTAGGTTATCAGGTTGGCATGGAGGAGTTGGATCGAAGGGTCTGTTTGTGTACAGTATATCTCTATGACTCTATAATGCTACTACTTTTCCTTTTATTCCTCTTTTGTATCCAAGGTTTGTACTTAGTTTCTTGTACCTAAGATGGCACCATTAAAGGCAGCCATTGTAAAAACTTTTTGCTGTGTTCCTGTATTTCTGTACTGGAGTACATGTGACAATAAAGGATATTCTATTTTATTCAGAGGACTCAATATGCTTTGTGTATACAATGTTGTGCCTCTAACTGAAGGGGAATCTGTTTGGGATTTGCAATCTGAAGACACAGAAATCAGTTTGTTGAGATAACTGTTTTAAAATCTATAACATCGTTTGTTGTTTTACATGAATGAAAGCGCGGTTAATTGATCCCTGACACATAATTGATCATTAGACCATTATCATTCCTATGTTGCAAAGAGACATGGGTAATGTAAAAGGCAAATCCAATTGAATATACTTGTAGCCTCTCTACAAGGTGATCGCTTGCTGATCCTGGACCTCAGTTGGGTGCATGATTGGCAGCTGTAAACATGATATAGATATTGAAATAATTACTTAACTAGAAGTATCTGTGCTTCAAAGTTGGAGTAGATTGAATGGTAGAAATGCAAAGGTTTTGGTGGCCAAGGAACACAGATGGCTAAACTATCTCATAAAGTTAATGATTTTGAATGAAACTGCAATATTGTGAGTCATACTCTTTTTGGAAACCTTGTTTGGTACGGGTATTGTAGGAAGGCAGGTTGTGTAGCTTTACAGAGATGACTAGACTATGCAGGAGGATAATTTAATGAGATGATCTTCCTTTGGAAAATCTACTTTTGAAGAATTTTGGTGAAAGTTAGATGTGCCATGAACAATCAGAATCACACTGCTATTGGGGATAAAGTACAATCTCTCAGATGCATGATTAATTGGCTCCTAGTATTATTTGCATTCCTTGTCTATAAGAACTTATAACAGGAACTGCTGTAAGAATGATGATATGTTCTCAAGGGTGGACTCACTGATGTTATTCTAGTTACACTGGAATAGTAAAATTAGATGTCTGTAAACCAATATTCTTTTCGTTAGTGTTATTTATACTTGTAATTCTTTCAACAGCTGGGCAATGAGTCTGAAATGAACTTCCATGTGGAATTTCCTGTCTGGGCAATACCATGAGAAAATGAAAGAAAGTGAGTGAAGATGTGCTTCCAGATGCATTGACTGCGATGGAGGGTGGCTCACAGGCACGAGGAGTCCCATCCCTCCAATTCCTTTGGGGAGGCTCACCACTATCAATAATATTCCTGGAGGAACTTAATTGTACCAGACCTCCCCAAAGGGGACAATGCAGGGTTTTTCAGTTGGCAGTCAAAACTGCTGTTGGTTTTGATCTTCCTGATGCTTGATATTACAATCTAATTTTTACAATATTACCAGTGACCAACTGGTAAACTTACTATGCACACTGGAGCTTGACCTTAGTCCGTCCACCCCCTAAATCCTTTGGTATGGTCCAAATGACAGAATCAGAATGAAATCACCCAGTAGGTACCCAGCATTCCTCTTGCCATTTGGGGAAATGGTGCTAGTCAGTAAAGAGCTAATTTCTCCCATGAAACAAATTGTCCTTAATCCAAGGACAGCAACAGCAGAGTGGCAACACATCATCAGTGACATTGTTTCCCATTCCATTAAAGTTATTTTGACTTGTTATGATACACCTCTAGCCTTGATCTTTAGATTAGATTAGATTCCCTACAGTGTAGAAACAGGCCCTCTTACCCAACAAGTCCACACAAACCCTCCGAAGAAGAACCCACCCATAGTCATTTCCCTACATTTACCTCTGATTAATGACCTAACACTACGGGCAATTTAGCATGGCCAATTCACCTGACCTGCACATCTTTGGACTGTGGGAGGAAACCGGAGCACCCGGAGGAAACCCACGCAGACACGGGGAGAATGTGCAAACTCCACAGAGACTGGAATCTTCTGGTCCAGAGATACGAACACTAGCACCATGCTGCAAGACTCAATGTTCAGTTCCATTGCAGTCAATGAGCTGAATATCAAACCAGGCAACTAATGAGCAGTTGGTACAATATCAACAATGTCATGTTACTATCCAAAGTGAATTTTAACCCAGTGGGTTTCGTCCATCCTCTCAAAGAAGAGATCATGCAAAAATATTTCCTCTAGAGACAGGGCACGTTATTAAAAATCATTACGGCATAAAGCAACAATTAAAAAAAACTACTTAAATATTTAATTTTGCACAGAGCAATATAATTAACTAATATGAAGCATTAATGCAAGAAATCAGTTTTAATATGGGGATTTATTTTTGCCTGGTTCATGCCAGAATATTTAACTGTTCAGCAGTTTTATCAGGCTGAATAAAAATTAAAACACATTAGTATTGACCTCCCCATCCCCAACCAGTAAAAATTCAGCTCTGATTATAGTGTATAATAAAATCAAACATTGAAATGAGTAGCAACACCGAGGAAATCATGTTGAGCAGTGGAAATAAGATGCTGTTGCTTAATTCTGCTGCGACTATCCTTGAAATAAAATATAAAACTGCTGACAGAATTCCAAAAGGGGTTAAAGAGAAGCTACAGTCACACTGCAGTGAATTAAATGTTTGATAATTTAGAAATATTTGAATTTGATGAAAGGTAGACAGCTTAACTCTGTGCCATTACTGCTGCATACTTGCTCAGAAAAGACGCCAATATAGATGGAATGCTGTAAGATCATTTGGAGGTGGGGATAGGCTTGGCAGATTTAATTAATTACTGCATATTAAAATGTTTGTTTACAGAAATGAACAGCTACAAAGGTCTGATGTTAATTAATTTAAAGCATAGTTTCCTGGTCTTGGCAACATGTCGACAACCACGTCGGTCGTCTAATGGCAGGTAAGCTTGTGTCTCATTGAATTTACATCAACTGCTTTGAGGTGTGTTGAGAAGAAACTAGCTCATAGTCCGTAACTTCAATGTGTGCTGGTTGCATAAGGAGTCACAGGGAGCACGCACACACATATATGTAATAAAGACTTCAAAAAGATTTAGCTTGCAACATCATCAACTCAACAGGTTCCAGAAGAGATAAAAAAAATCCTTACTCTGTTAGATAAGTATAGATTTTCAATTGAGTTTAACCCTCTGCTGGAATTGGTGAGGAAAATATTGAATTAAAATTGCTTCTTGAAAATGATAGGGAACATGTTCCTCTTGCTGAGTCATGGATTATCAGGAGCCACCGGATCAGGCAATTTTTACCACATTAATGGAATCTATAATATTCTCCTGTTATCCAAATATAAGCATATGGATTCATTTACTTGAGAACCGCTGGTGGGTTTACTTCCAACTAAATTAACATAAAGTACGGAGTAATCTCTAGACACAGTTTGTGTCTCAAATGTTACAGTGCAAAGAGACTATGGCCAATGGTCACATGTTAATAACTGGACATTTAGCTCATTTTCATGTTGAGCTCTTAAGAAGACATCATTCCAAATATGCTAACTGAACAGAATCAGCCCGACTTTCTTGTCCTCAATTGATGCAATTGACTCAGGTATAAGATTCTTTGCTGTGTAGAATAGTAATACCTCCAGGCAATCCCTCCTTATACAGTTTATAGACAGTGGGCATAGGGAAACAGTTAAAGAGCCTCAGATATTTTTGCAAGCCCCATATAGATTTAGAACGCAAAACATGTCAACTTATGATTCACTCCTATCTTGCTTGTGAACAAAGTCAAAAAGCCCTCGACTATGTGCTCAAAATCTTGAGAATGTAACTTCAACCAAGAGGCAAGATTATGACTGCACCAGAATTGTGAGGAAGAGTTGAGATCTATTTGCTATATATTTAATGACAAAAATACAGCATTTTGATGCAGGAACATTCAAAAAATCAATGGGATAAAATAAAATAAAGCAAATTATTTTTCTCTCCTCTCTCTCTGGGCTCATTTTCTATCTATTCACTCACTCCTTTCTCCACAACTCCTGTCATTGAGATAAATACCACTTTCTCTTAAATGCTATGGGATCTGAAAAAGAGTCACTCGACTCAAAACATTAACTCTGTTTTCTCTCTAAGGATATGGACAGACCTGCTGGGACTGCCCAGTAATTGCAGTTTTTTATTTTTACAAGTGGTAAGTGTATGGAATGAGCTGCCAGAGGAAGTGGTGGAGGCTGGTACTAATGCAACATTTAAAAGGCATCTGGATGGGTACATGAATAGGAAGAGTTTGGAGGAATATGGGCCAGGTGCTGGCAGGTGGAACTAGATTGGGTTGGGATATTTGGTTGGCATGGATGGGTTGGACCAAAGAGTCTGTTTCCATTCTGGACATCTCTCTGACTCCAAAACTCTAAATGGCCTTGCTCCCACCATGTTAACTAAATACTGGAAAATAATTGGTCATTGGAATAGATTTTTGATGACAGGTTAACACCAATAAGAGTTAATTTTGTAACTCAACAAATGACTACATGTCTCTACATTGTAAGCAGACAGACAAGCAGAAAATCCCTTATCCAGTTCTTGGTGTGGGCTGAATTCGCTACTCAGCTAGGCTACCAATACCTGTGGTTACACATAGGTATGGAAACTCCCTAGTGTTGTTCACTACATTATGAACCTTAATAGAATGTTACTGTTTGTAGAGGGCTGTGAAAGCAGGATCAGCCACAGCTCTGAATCCGCTCGAACTGAATAACTTCCAGCCTTTCAATGTCATGGACAGAGCATTGAGCATAGGAGTTGGGAGGTCATATTGTGTCTGTACAGGACACTGGTTCAGCCACTTTTGGAATATTGTGTGCAATTCTGGTCTCCCTCCTATCAGAAGGATGTTGTGAAACTTGAAAGGGTTCAGAAAAGATTTACAAGGCTGTTGCCAGGGTTGGAGGATTTGAGCTATAGGGAGAGGCTGAACAGGCTGGGGCTGCTTTCCCTGGAGAGTCAGAGGCTGAGGGGTGACCTTATAGAGGTTTATAAAATGATGAGGGGCATGAATAGGGTAAATGGACAAGGTCTTTTCCCTGGGGTGGGGGAGTCCAGAACTAGAGGGCATAGGCTTAGGGTGAGAGGGGAAAAATTAAAAGGGACCTTTTCATGCAAAGAGTGGTGCGAACATGGAATGAGCTGCCAGAGGAAGTGATGGAGGCTGGTACAATTACAGCATTTAAAAGATATCTGGATGGGTGACTCTATGACTCTATGCTACATGCAAAAAAATGTCAAGATGTTTGGAGAGTCCATAGAAAGGAGTCCTAGTTAATGAGATTGCTGTAATACCAACATAGCGCTGTTGTAGTTGGTGCAGCTGTAGAGTAGTGCACTGTTAGTAAGGTAGCAAAACACAGGACAGTATGGGGATTGTGTTCATGAGTGTACAGTGGCTCAAGATGGCAGCTCACCACCATCTTCTCAAGGACAATTAGGGCTAAGCAATAACTGATGGTCATGCTGGACTTGTCCCTATTCTGTCAATGAGTAAATAAAAGAGAAAAACCTCAAAGACTGTTGTCTTAGGTAGCAGGTATATCAGAGAACTGATGGAATACTATCTTGGTTATTGGAGGATTACTGGAGCCATGTGAACCATGTCCAAACAGAAATTAGCACCTTCAGGAGAGGAAGAAGATCATAATGACAAAAAACAACATCAGTATAATACTTGTTTTAAATTAATAACAGAATTATATAATCGGTGTAGCGCCAAGTAGAAAGTCACTGTTTACTGACTTGGAGCTGTAACTATTAATCATTGAGAATTGATATTAATGGATCAGCACCTCCACCTGACAATAGATCGAGCGTTGTCACTGTCTCATTTCCTCTGCACCAGAAAGTCACGCTGTACCCAAGGGACAGATTGTCTGAATTTGAGGAGCCCAGCCTTTTCACTGACTTCCAAAAATTCCCTGTGGGTCTGTAAACTTCACTTTTCCAAAATGGGCTTTAAGTGACAGTGGAGAAGTAGTCAGCATTGTCTCTCGAGGGAAATACAGGTTTATTAGATTACGATAGATGTATACTGACAACAGAGGGGCCTTATCACAGGTTCTTACTTCTGCATTTCTCAACAAGCAAAACACAATTTCAGCCCCTTTTACTTATTAACACATTGTGATTTGGGGTAAATGTTGCTTATTCACATGGCAACATAGTACCATTAAATCACAGACAATGGTAAATGAACAGTACTCATTGTGATGAATAATTTGGCTGATTGCCTATAAAGTTGCAAGAAATAAGATTGATAAACCTTGATTTCTTTGTGATTCTTGCAAATAAAGCTAATTCAGAACTCCCTATGGGGATAAAGTTTTCCTAGTGCAAAGGTTAGATTTTAACAAAACAATTAAGCTTTTCATGGTGTTTTATTGTTTAAAGTTCACTGAAACTGAATTGTAAAATAGGGCACAACTAAGGCTAACTAGACTGCAGGTCCATGATGCCTCTTAAATCATTAAACAGTTGCCAGCTACAAATTGTAAGTTGGGGGTCAAATGCACATAAATAATGTGAGACTGAAGACGCAAACCAACAACATTGCAGATACAAGCCAACATCATTGCCGATGTCATGAAGAATTGTGATGGGAGTAGAGGGTTAAGTCAGCAAATCACCATACATGGTCAGGACCCAATATGTGGGAAGCCATCTTAGAAACATAGATCCAAAGATACTGTAAGGATGCTGAACTTAAGTTTGTCCGAAGCTCCACCACCCAAATCATAAGGTGCTTCAAGTCACAGTCATTTATCAGCCTGTGCTCTTCATTGACTCCTGGCTTCTGAACGGCTCAAATTTAATATCTCGCATTACATTGGTAGATAAGAATGTAAGACAAAACAGCAGCAACTGGACAACCTATCAGGCTTGTTATGCCATTTAATAACATCATGGTTGAATATCTATCTTACCTTCACATTCATACTCCATCCTCATACCCTTTGATTCCCTCAGTGTCCAAGCCCAGTTGTTCAGATCTTCCTGCCTATTGCAACTTCTCCCTATCCATTGCAATTTCCTTCAGTTGTAGAGCACCACATATACTCTGTGTTCTTGGTCTCTCACCCCTCCTGAACACTCTGCAGAAAGCTACTGGTGCCCATGAACTCTCAAATTCCCTCCTTAAATCTCTCCATCCCTCTGTTTATTGTTTCTTCTAAGTTTGTGCGAAGATTTGTAGCTCGGGTGCTCATTGTTGTGGTTCTGTTCGCCGACAACAAGCAACATGAATTCGACTGGGACAACACTACTATCATAGGGCAAGCCAGACAGAGAACAGCCAGGGAATTCCTAGAGGCATGGCATTCATCCACAAACTCCATCAACAAACGCATCGACCTGGACCCAATATACCAGCTGAAACTGACAACTGGAAGCGGCAGGGACAGACCACTATAAACACCGAAGGAAACATCAAAGCCAGGGGACGAAACGTTTGCAACAAAAACTTCCAGCTCGGCGAACAGAACCACAACAATGTTTCTTCTCTCCTAATAGGCCTCATAGCTTTTGTATCAGTTAGTACCTGAAAGCCATTATAAGATAAGCTGGACCAATTGGGTACAAAGGATTGTTCAGTGCTCCTGTGGTATCATCCTGCCTCTAATCCAGGAGATCTGAGCTCAAGCCCCACCAGCCCAAGAGGTATGTCATAATGCCTCTGAGTAGGTTGATTGAAACACATGTAAATAATAATGAAAGACTGTTCCTGGATGGAGCCAATCAAGTGTCCTAGTGTGTCTGAAACAGCCCTTCAGCAACGATAGTTTGACTATTACCAATGAGAAGGATAGGTGGCAGTAAATCCATCCATAATATGTTGTCATTGCTGGCCACCAACAGTACAAGTGTATATCCATGGAACCTTCTTTCTAACTGCAGCCTCTAATGTTGAACTGAATTCCAGTAGTTCCTTCTTAACTTCGTCTTGAGACCATGTTTGTGTTTATAAAAGCAGTGCTATAGAGAATGAAAGTTGTTGTTATTGTTGTTGAAGAATTACTAAGGTAAGAAATGAAAATAATCCTGTCCTGGGTAGCCACTGATGTCATTCAAAGTGATTAATAAATGTCATGCAAGCTTACTCAAGTATCTGAACATTTTTATTCCTGTCACAGGCTCTAAATCACTGTAGTTTTCACACAAATGGAAATAGTCAATAGTTTCAATAAAGGATTATTGGAGATTTATTAGGATTAGTCATTTGATAATCGCAATGGACAATGTCAGCTCTCAATATTACATCTGTAAGTAGTCATCACAGTCTCAGAGACCACTCTCCCATTAGAGTCTAAAAGCGGTCTAACCTGATGGTCACTATGCCTCAGTTGGGCATGCTGCTGGGGTGGGACTTTCAGGGTCCAGCAGTTGAACATATATTGTTGATGGCACTCTCGCAATCCAGCCATCTCACCAAATCTAACCTAACAATTTTTATTATCATAGCACCTTTTACATCATAAATTTCTTTTAGAAGTGAATTCAGATAAAGATTGACATCAAAGCCAGAAAGTAGACATTGAGACGTGTGACTGAGCACTTTGTCAAAGACAGAGCTCTTAAGGATGGTCTTAAAAGAAAAGAGTGGGAGTTGGAGCAGGAGAGCAGTTTGGGGAGGGAATTGTGGTCTTTAGGACATTGATAGCTAATAGTTAAGTAAAGGAAGTGAAGGATATACAGGAGACCAACACTGGGGGAATGCAGAGTTCTAGGAGGGCCCTGGCATGGAAATTGTTATTGAAGTAACAAAGGGCAAGTCCTGAGATGGATTATAATGTGAAGAAGCAACTTTTGAAAAGGAAGTGTGGTGGACTGGGAGACAGCGTGGGTGGGTGAGCAAATAAAAGGGTAGCTGCTGAATGGCCTTTCAATGAGCCAGGATCCAGGCTGGAGACTATAAGGTGTTCTGTATTCAGTTAAGTTCAATGGAAATCCTGAGGAGAGCTCTAGTTGTGTGGGTGGTAATGTTCCAACCTCTGAGCCAGGAAACCTGAGTTCAAGTCCTACCTGATCCAGAAGTGTACATTAGCATCTCTGAACAGGTAGGTCAGAGGCCATCTGGAAGAACTGAAGCTGTGTGCCTACCTGAAATGTACAGTGTCAAATCCTCACTTTTCCAATGTGCTTTTATCATTGCTGCACAGGAGAAGAACATGTACAATGGAAGGTCGAGGGAGCAGATGAGTGGAGACACTGAGTGGGCCAAACTGTTCAACCTTTCTAAGATAGAGTTGATAGTTGATCCACTGTGAAGGTTTACAATACACACGGGCTCTTGGTTTGAAATAGATTTGTATAATTGTAATGTGTACATCTTCGCTGTGTAAATGTGTCTCAGCAGGTGTAAAGTAATGACTGTATTGCATCGTGAGATGTATTATGTACTGTCTGTGCAGCAAGAACATGCCTAACTATGTGCACTGACTTATCATGTGCCATTTTCTTTTTGTTATAGATATTATTAACTGCAAATACAAGAGAGGCTTCTCTCCCACAAACTTTACCACAACACCACGTTCTTGAAACTATCCAGAAGCAGGCGCTTAGGGGTTTCACAGATTCAAGAAGTAATGTGAGGGTACATTGCATTATACAGGGGTACAGTGGGCAGATTTGGAAGCTATAAAAACAGAGGTTTCCGACAGAGGATGAGCACCTGCAGGGGACTCTGTTGAGTCATTTTGTGCTTCCGGGTTCCTGAGACAAATTCTAAAATTTCATGAGTATGACAGTGCCAACCAAGCGTTTGCACTGCAAAACAAGAAGCAGAATTTATTAAATTCAAAAGCTACAACAGCTTTTCTTGCTGGGCGCTCTGAGGATTCAGCCAGGCCTCACAATCCAATAGTTTGTGTACTTGGAGGAAGCAACTTTAGAGCCTGCCTGTGAAATGAATGCTTCACCTTAAGCAATGTTATTGAATAATGAATGTTTATGTATGAAATAAATTGGTCAATTCAATGTAAAGGTAAGCTCGCTTGATGCTATGTCAATCAGAGCTTGAAGAATGCTGCTTCCGACAGTCACAACTTCTCAGCATTTTCTACATCTGCCTCTGTCCTATATGCCATATGTTGTTCCAACTCATTGTCTAAGTGATGGGTCTACTTGTTTCAACAACAGAATGCAACTCACCATCACCATTTCTCCAATCCAACCATTAATATACACTCAGCTCACTGTTACTATGCTCCCAGCTCACCATCATCAACCCCCAGCACATCATTACCATTCCTCATATGAGCTCCTAGCACTTGGTGCATTCATTTGTTGGAGAAGAAAGTCCAAGTTTTAATTTTGCGAAAACATAATTTAGTTTCCAGTTTGCAGTTAGCACGGCACTGAAAACGACAGTCTAACTTCTGTAGCTGCCAGCTTTAAACGGCCTTTTACTCAGTTAAAGAGCAATTGAATTAAGGGGAGGCTGAAATTAGGTCCTCATTAAGACAGTCAGCCAATCCTTTTTCTGTTCAGAGCATATAATACTAGCCAAGTGAGTTTAGTTTAGCACTTGAGTGTGACTTACAATGGAGTGACAGAATTAAGTGATTCAGGGAGTGAAGTGGAGGAATGGAATGGAATGGAATGGAATGGAATGGAATGAGATGTCCTATGCCTTTGCTTTTGCTTAAATATTTTAATCCTCCAGGAATTGATTCCTACTCTGCTACATAAGAAGAAGCTTGTGCATTGGTCAGTATGTGAAAGTGTTTAAGGTTTGATTAATTCACAATATTCAAAAGAGTAGGTTAGATTATAGTAGAGTTAAAAATAGAAATTTTAACCAAATATGAAGTTATATGCAATAATTAAGTAATTCCTTAGAATACATTAGGATGGGAGAAGAGGCGATGGTTCACTCCCACAGTATGTGGGAGTTCTTGGATACCTGAACAACTATGTCCACAGCAAGTACTTAAAGTCTGTGCAGCCTCAGCTCAAAGCTTATGAACTAGAGGCTGAAGTACAGACACTGCGATACATCAGGGAGGGCAGAGTTACCTGGATTCTTTGTACCGGGACACGGTCTTGAGATTGAATCATCTGCTTTGGTCAGAGTTCAGAGACAAAGTGGTGAGGCAAGTATTGGGACCCAGAACACAGGAGCCTCAGCCTTTGCAATTATCCAACAGGTTTGAGTTTCTTTCAGTTTGTCTGGTTGAGGTGGATGCAGAGTATTTGAGCTAACTGATCATGGCACCATGGTACAGGAAACCATTCATAAATAAGAATGTGGTCCTCGTGTGAAAAGTGTAGTGAAGAGGGTTGGCATTGATTTCCGAAGCAAAGAGCATGAGTCCAGATTGCAGTGTTGATGGTTGGCTGGTATTAAGGTTCAGAATATATTCCTAGAGCGAGAGGTAAAGTTGATGTGGGAGGGGGAGGATCCAGTTGTCATGATCCATGTAGGTACCAATGACATAGGCAGGACAAAGAAGGAGGCTCTGTATTGTCACGGTGAGGAACTATGTGCCAAATTAAATTACCTCAAAGGTCGTACCTAACCTTTACATTATTACCTGAGCCATGTGTAAATTGGCAGGGGGCAAATCAGCTCAAAGACTGGTGTGGAAGAAATGAATTCTATTTTATAGGGCACTGGCACCAGTGCTGGGGAAAGTGGGATCCATACGAGTGCCAACCACATAGCTAGAGAAATAGAGAAGAACTTTCAACTGAACTTGGGTGTAAGGGATCATAGTTGGGAAGATGTGTCAAATGAAAGAGGAGAGTCAAGGTCTTAGAGAAAGTTATTAAAGAGGGAAATTATTCACAGACCATGGCAAGAAGGGAGACCGTGTATGAAACAGGGACAGACTGTATGAAACTGGGACAGAATGTATGAAACTGAGACTCAACTCACAGATAAACTAGAATTTGCAAAGAGAATTAAAGGATAAAACTAAAGCTTTGTATCTGAATGCACTTGAAAATCAATATCATTCAAAACAAAACAGATGCACTGTGAGTGAAAATAGAAATTAAAATTACAATCAAATAGCCATAACAGAGGTATATTGTAGGATAACATGCATTGGGGCCGTAATCTTAAAGGAAAACAGAATGTTTAGGAAGGACAGGGAAGTATGAAAGGGAGGAGGGATGGTTGTGTTAGTTAATGACAGCATTAACACAATAGAAAGGGATGACTTAAATTCAGCAAACTAAGATGTGGAAACAGTTTGGGCAGAAATGAGAAATTATAAAGGTCAAAAGTTACTTGTGGGAGTGATATACAGGCCCACTCACAGTAACCACACAATAGAGGTGTGCGTAAAGGAAAAATAATGGCATGTGATAATCATGGGAGATTTTAATCTACATATCCACATTTGGAATAATATAGCCCAGGTATTGCATTAATAGAATGTTTCCAGGCTAGTTTCTTAGAAAAGTTTGTTCTGGAGCTGATCAAAGAGCAGGCTATAATAGATCTCGCGAATAGAGATAAGATTAATTAATGCTCTCATCTTGAAGACACCCCGAGGTAACAACAATCAAAATATGATTGAATTATACATTCAATTTGAGGAAAATGGATTTGCGTCCAACATTAAGAACAGGATCTAGTAGAGGTCTGAACAATTTGTACCATAGCAAGAAATTATCAACAGTTTGGATGAGAATATAGGAAGAATGGCCAGTAAGTTAAATTAGTGGTATAGCAGCCAGTAAAGAAGGTTATCTAAGAGTACAAAGGGATCTTGATCAATTGGGTCAATGGGCCGATGAGTGGCTGTTGGAGTTTAGTTTAAATAAAGGCGAGCGTTGCATTTTGTTTTGAAAAACAAAGGCAGGACTTACACAATCAATGGTAGGGCCCTGGGGAGTGTTGTCAAACAGAGACACTTAGAAGTTCAGGTACTTCTTTCAAAGTTCCTTCGCAGGTAGATAGGGTGGCGAAGAAGGCGTTTAGCTTGCATGCCTTCATTGGTCAGACTCTTGAATGTAGGAGTTGGGATGTCATGTTGTGGTTGTGCAGGATGTTGTCGAGGCCACTTGTAGAGTACTGCATAAAGTTTTGACCACCCCACTACAGGAAGGATATTATTAAATTGGAAATGCTGCAGAGAACATAGAACATAGACCATAGAACATAGAAAAGTGCAGCATAGAACAGGCCCTTAGGCCCATGATGTTGTATCGAGACTTAATCCTAATGTAAAATATAGTCATTTAACTTACACACTCCTCAACTCCATGCGCATGTCCAGCAGTCGCTTAAATGTCACCAATGACTCTGCTTCCACCACCACAGCTGGCAACGCATTCCATGCATTCACAACTCTCTGCATAAAGAACCTACCTCTGATGTCTCCTTTATACCTACCTCCTAATATCTTCAAACTATGACTTCTTGTACCAGTCAATCCTGCCCTGGGGAAAAGTCTCTGGCTATTGACTCTATCTATTCCTCTCATTATTTTGTACACCTCGAACAGGTCTCCTCTCTTCCTCTTTCTCTCCAGAGAGAAAAGTCTGAGCTTATTCAACCTTTCTTCATAAGGCAAGCCCTCCAGTCCAGGCAGCATCCTGGTAAACCTTCTTTCCACCCTCTCCAAAGACTCCATATCTTTCCTATAGTAGGGCGACCAGAACTGGATACAATATTCCAAGTGTGGTCTCACCAGACTCTTGTAGAACTGCAGCAAAACCTCGGGGCTCTTAAACTTGATCCCCCTGTTAATGAAAGGCAAAACACCATATGCTTTCTGAACAACCCTATCCACTTGGGTGGTAACCTTGAGGGATCTATGTCTTTGTACACCCAGATCCCTCTGTTCCTTTATATTGCCAAGAAACCTGTCTTTAATCCTATATTCAGCATTCGAGTTCAACCTTCCAAAATGCATCACTTTGCATTTATCCAGGTTGAACTCCATCTGCCATTTCTCAGCTCAGCTCTGCATCCTGTCTATGTCATGCTGCAGCCTGCAGTAACCCTCTATATTATCGACAATACCTCAAACCTTTGTGTCATCTGCAAATTTACTAACCCACCTCTCAACCTCCTCATCCAAGTCATTTATAAAAACTACAATGAGCAGAGGCCCAAGAACAGAGCCCTGCGGGACCCCACTCAACATTGTCTTCCAGGCAGAATACTTTCCATCTAAAACCACTCTCTGCCTTCTGTCAGCCAGCCAATTCTGAATCCAGATAGCCAAATCTCTCTGTATCCCATACTTCCTGACTTTATGAATGAGCCTACCATGGGAACCCTATCAAAGACTTTGCTGAAGTCCATATACACCACATCCACTGCTCGACCTTTGTCGACCTGTCTTGACACCTCCTCAAAGAACTCAATAAGATTTGTGAGGCATGACCTGCCCCTCACAAAGCCATGCTGACTGCTTTTAATCACACTATGTTTTGTCAAATAGTCATAAATCCTATCCCTCAGAATTCTTTCCAAAACTTTGCTGACCACAGACATGAGACTAACTGGTCTGTAATTGCCAGGGATTTCCCTATTACCCTTCTTGAAAAGAGGAACAACATTTGCCTCCTTCCAATCCTCCGGTACGATTCCCGTGGAGAGTGAGGAGGCAAATATCCTTGCCAGCGGCTTAGCAACCTCCTTTCTCGTTTCCTGGAGCACCCTATGATAAATCTGGTCCAGCCCTGGTGATTTATCAATCTTAATGTTTTCCAAAATTTCGAGTACATCACCTTCATCAATCTTGATCTGGTCAAGACTGTACCCCAGCTCCTCTAAGTTTTCATTTACGACAAGTTCCGGTGGGCGGCACGGTGGCACAGTGGTTGGCACTGCTGCCTTACAGTGCCAGAGACCCAGGTTCAATTCCCGCCTCAGGCGACTGATTTGTGTGGAGTTTGCACGTTCTCCCTGTGTCTGCGTGGGTTTCCTTCGGGTGCTCTGGTTTCCTCCCACAGTCAGGTGAATTGGCCATGCTAAATTGCCCGTAGTGTTAGGTAAGGGATAAATGTAGGGGTATGGATGTGTTGCGCTTCGGCGGGGCGGTGTGGGCTTGTTGGGCCGAAGGGCCTGTTTCCACACTGTAAGTAATCTAATCTAATCTAAAGTTCCCTTTCCTTGCTGAAAACTGAAGCAAACAACTCACTTAAGGCTTCCCCTATCTGCTCATACTCCACGCACAAGTTCCCTCCGCTATCCCAGATCGGCCCTACCTTCTCCCTGATTCCTCACGTATGACTAAAATGCCTTTGGGTTCTTCCTAATCCTTCTTGCCAAGCCTTTTTCGTGCCCCCTCCTGGCTCTCCTCAGTCAATTTCTGAGCTCCTTTCGAGCAAGCCTGTAATCCTCTAAAGCTGTGTGAGACCCTTGCTTCCTCAACCTTACGTAAACTGCCTTCTCTCTTTTGATGAGAAGCTCCTCTGTTCTCGTCATCCAAGGTTCCTTAATCTTACCCCTTCTTCCCTGTCTCAGAGGAACAAATTTGTATGTCACTCGCCACAACTGCTCCTTAATCAGTCTCCACATGTCTGCTGTGCCCTTTCTGTGGAACAATTGTTCCCGGTCTGTACTTCCCAACTCTTGTCTGATAGCGTCATAATTTCCTTTTCCCCAATTAAATATCTTCCCTCAGTAACTGCACCTTTCACTCTCCAGGGCTATGCTAAATGTGAGGCAGTTGTGATCACTTTCACCAAAGTGCTCTCCCACCGCAAGATCCGACACATGTCCTGGCTCGTTGCCAAGCACCAAATCCAAAATGGTCTCTCCCCTCGTCGGTCTGTCTACATACTGAGTAAGGAAATCCTCCTGAACACACCTGACAAAATCCAATCTTTCTGCACTTAGGAGGTTCCAGTCGATATTGGGAAAGTTGAAATCACCCATAACAACAACCCTGCTACATCTGCATTTTTCCAGAATCTGCCCACCTATGAGATCTTCAATCTCTCTACTGTTATTGGTGGTCTGTAGAAAACTCCTAATGTTGTGGCTGCTTCCTTGCTGTTCCTAACTTCCACCCATACTGACTCAGTAGACAAACATTCCTCAATCTGATTAGCAATGCTACACCCCTCGTCTTTTTCCACCCTCCCTGTTCTTTTTAACATTCAAAACTCTGGAACATCAAGCAACCATTCTTGCCCCTGTGAAACCCACATCACCGTTATGGCCACAACATTGTAGCCCCAAGTACTGATCCATGCTCTAGGTTCATCACTCTTATCCCGGACACTCCTTGCATTAAAGCAGACACACTTTAACTGATCCCTTTGTTTCATCACGTGAAAAACCTTCCTGACAGATTTAATATATCCTGTCACTGTCCTGTCTGCAACTGACCCCCGTCTCAGACATGTGGTTCCAATTCCCACCCCCCTGCCTAACTAGTTTAAACCCTCCCGAATCGCATGAGCAAATCTCCCACCCAAGATATTTGTACCCCTCCAGATCAGGTGCAACCTGTCCTTCATGTACAGGTCCCACCTTCCCCAGATGGTATCTGAAGCCCTCCCTCCTGCACCATCCTCGCAGCCACGTGTTAAGCTGCTTTCGCTGACTGTTCCCCATCTCACTATCTGGTGGCACCGGTAGCAAACTCTGAGGTCACTACTCTACTCGTCCTGCTTTTCAGCTTCCAACCTAACTCTCTGTTGTCACTTTTCAGATCCTCAATCCCTTTCCCGGATATATATCATTGGTGCCAATATATACCACGACTTCTGGCTGCTCCCCCTCCCCCTCCCCCTTCAGAATCTTGTAAACCGCATCGGCGACATCCCGGACCCTGGCACCAGGGAGGCAACATACCTTCCGGGAGTCCCGTTCCTGACCACAAAGTTTCCTGTCAATCTGTCTAACTATTGAGTCCCCTAGCACTAGCGCTTTTCTATTTCCCCCCCCCCCCCCTTCCCTTCTGAGCCACTGTGCCAGGCTCAGTGGCAGAGACTTGACAACTATGACTTTCCCCTGGTAGGCCGTCCCCACCAGCAGTATCCAAAATGGTATACTTATTGCTGAGGGGAACGGCCACAGGGGATCCCTGCTCTGACCGTCAGTTCCCTTTCCTCCTCTTGACTGTAACCCAGCTGTCCTTATCCTGTGACTGGGGAGTGACCACCTCCCTGTACATCCTCTCAATTTCCCCCTCAGCCTCCCGGATGATCTATAGTTCATCCAGCTCCAGCTCCCATTCCCTAGCTCGTTTTTCAAGGAGCTGGAGTTGGGTGCACTTCCTGCAGATGTAGTCAGCAGAGACATATGAAGTGTCTCTCACCTGCCACATTCTGCAGAGGAACATGCAACTGCCCTGACATCCATATCCTGCTACTCTGAAAGCCCACACAGAACTAAACAAAGGAAGAGAAAAAAAAAGAGAAACCTGAAAACTTATCTGGTTTACAGACTCTTAGTAAGGTTAGAGGAGGTGGGTAGGAAGGAGTCCCTATGATGTAGGGTCTTGGGTTTAGATCTCACCCACTTCCCAATTCTTTGCTCCTCCCTCACACCTTTTGGCAAATGGAGGCCCCAATGCCTGAACTAAGGTTTTTAAACCGTTCGACTCGCCTTCTCAGAAGTCCTTCACTCCTCCCTTGCATCTCTCGGCAAATGGAGGGAAGGTTCATTAAGATGTTACTGGGACTGGAGGGTTTATGTGATACAGAGAGGCTGGGTAGGCTGGGACTTCTTTGACTTGGAGTGTAGGAGGTTGAAGAGTGACCTTAGAGGGGTTTATGAAATTGTGAAGGGCATACAACAGCAAAGGTCTTTTCCCCAGGGTAGTGGAACTCAAGATTAGAGGGCGCACTAAGGTGTGGTATGATCGATTTAAAAGGGACCTGAGGGAGAACTTTTTACACAGAGGGTGGTGCATATATGGAGTGAACTGCCAGAGGAAGTGATTGATATCAGTACAGTTACAACATTTAAAAGACATGTGGACAGGTATATGGAAAGGAAAGGTTTAGAGGGATATTGACCAAATGCAGGCAAATGCATTTCAATTTGGGAAACCTGGTCGACCGGATGAGTTGGATTGAAGGGTCAAATCAGGCTGTACAGTAAAGTCAAAGATGATGCTTAATGGCTCACTAGGAATTTTAGATCTGTTTTCAATCGGTGCACAAATCCAATTTCCAAATCATAATTCGATATTCGGGAAGAACAGATATACAGTGAAGAAAAGGAAAATTATGAAAGTTTCTGGGAGCAATGGTTTAATTATCATTTTTAATGTCCAGGGGATTAGATGGTTTATTTATATAACACTTAGATGCCTAAAGGTGAGTTACAGTGATTGAGAGATTCAAATGGTTTATTCATAGAACAATGAAGTAAGTTAGAGACTGGGATTTGAACGAGGGGTTCAGCTACTACTACAGATTGCAAAAAGGATACTTTGGGATAATTTGGACTGCATAGGTATTCTAAACTGGAAAGATGGTGTTGTGTTTAGGTCAGTTTGTACATTGATTTTCATATGCTCTGGACTTAGTGTGGATGTTTTAATAGATTTCAAATATCATGCAAACAGTTGCCAGTAAATTTATTTTGTGGATTGATACATAAGAGTATCTGAATGGGAAACATAGAATGTAAAACCTAAGGGCAGGATGAAGCCATTCAGCCCTTCAAGCTTGCTTCTCCAGTCAATATGATCGCAGCTGATTTGATTCCCCACTGACCCATGTCCATCATTTATCATCTTGCTTTTCAAGAATCCATCTATAACTGCCTTAAAACTATTCAAAGACTCTGCTTTCACATGTGTTCAGGAAGAGAATACTGAAGACTCAAACCCTCTGTGAGAAAGGAAAATGCCCTCTATCTTTGGGGGCAGCATGGTGGCTCAGTGGTTAGCACTGCTGCCTCAAAGTGCCAGGGTCCCAGGTTCGATTCCAGCCTTGAGTGACTGTCTGTGTGGTGTTTGCACATTCTCCCCAGGTTTGCTCCAGTTTCCTCCCACAGTTCAAAGATGTGCGGGTCAGGTGGATTGACCGTGCTAAATTGCCCATAGTGTTAGGTGCATTAGTCCGAGGGAAATGGGTCTGGGTGGGTTACTCTTTGGCGGGTCGGTGTGGACTGGTTGGGCCGAAGGGCCTGTTTCCACACTGTAGGGAATCGAATCTTTGTCTCAAATAAACAGCAACCTTATTTTCAAGTGACCCAATGTTCAAGATTGTCCCATAAGCGGCAACATCCACTCTGTCAAGACCTATCAGGATTTAATATGTTTCAAGTAAGTCCTGATATAACCTTTCCACATAGGACACCCCTCTTGACCCAGGTATTAGTCTAATAAACATTCTGACTGGTTCCAAAGTATTTACATTTTTCCTGAAATGAGGAGACCAATACTGTACGCAATACTCTAGATGTAGTCTCACCAAGGTCTTGTACAATGGAAACACACCTCCCTTTGCATTCAATTCCCCTCACGTTAAATAGTAACCTTCTATTAGCTATCCCAGTCACTTGCCACCCTGAGCTCTCTGCATCCTAGAGTGCTGTGGTTAATTTGTTGTGGATATGTGGGTAGCATTCATACCAAACACTCACTGGGAGAATTTCACTGGCAAGAGCCATTACAGACTAGTCATTTGATGCTAAAGGTCGTGGTGAAAATTGCCCAAATAATTGTGATATAATCCAAGAGATGCAATAATAAACTCACTTTGAATCTTCAGTTGCACAATGAAAATCTTGTAGCTGTGCAATAAGACATGTAGGTTATGTCTCCAAAACTACACATCACACGCTTTATCAGAAGAGGATTAGATTAGATTCCCTACACTGTGGAAACAAGCCCTTCGGCCTAACAAGTCCACATCAACCCTCCGAAGAACAACCCACCCAGACCCATTTCCCCCCTGACAAATGCACCCAACACTATGGGCAATTTAGCATTGCCAATTCACCTAATCTGCACATCTTTGGACTGTGAGAGGAAACCTGCACAGACACAGGGAGAATATGCAAACTCCACGCAGACAGTTACCCAAGGCAGGAATTGAACCTGGGTCCCTGGTGCTGTGAGGCAGCAATGCTAACCACTGAGCCACCGTGCCACCCTGAACTTTGAAGGCATAGACAGCAAGCTACACTGAAGTTTACACTATTTGGCTGATGGCAATTTATATCACCATTTCCTGCTAATATGATAAATACATACTGAAATATTAAAACAAAGCAGAAATCCGTATTATCAATCATGACCAGAGAAAGGTGCACAGCCCACACCATCCACAACATCTTTAAATTTTGTGGCATGTACTTTTGGGTTAAAACCTACATTTTATTTTGGGAGTAATTGTGACCCCTTTAAGAACTAGTTGTCTGTGAAACAATATTCTGGTAAAGCATCTGGTTTCCAGTAAATGATCATGTGACCAAGTTGCCTTGGAAATAAAAGTAAGAATATCAAAGGATCAAAGGATTCATAGGAGTGAAAGATGTGTAAGTGATGCTGTATTCAAGCCACATGGTTTTAGGTTTAAAACAAACTGGTGACAAATGTATATTGGCTAAAAAATTTAAATATTTTGTTAACTGAGGGACTCTTAAGTGAGATAAATCTCTGCGATAACCAAGACGAGAGAGAACAAGTGAGTGAGAGAGAGAAAGATGTAGAGAGAGAGGTATATGTGAACTGGGAGCATGCTGACCTGAGGTAGCTGTGCTTAAGAAAGTAATGATGTTAATGTTGACTTGGAAATCTACAAATATCATCATCATCATCGGCGGTCCCTCGTAGACGGAGATGACTCTCCTAGACTCTCATGGCAAATCCATTGATGGCTGTACAGACCAATACAGCTACCACAGGCTCTGTTACAATTGGGGCAGGTGGTGATTATGGGAACAGGGTGGCTGGGGCATTGGTCTGGCAGCACACTCCTTTTGGCATTTTTCACCTGTCTTCTATTTTTTCCAACAGCAAGTCTTGAAGTGCTTGCCACCTTGCTGGATGCTCCTCCTTTACTTTGGACGGTCTTGATTCCCAGGTGTCTGTGGGAGTGCCGCACTTCCACCTGGGGCTCGCCTGCCATTTCGGAGCTGGGAGTAGAGCACCTGCTTGGGGAGTCTCGTGTCGATAGTGCAGACGACAGGCCCAGCCTATCGCACCCGATCGGGGTGGTCAGTGCCTCAATGCTAGGGGTGTTGTCCTGGTTGAGGATGCTGGTGTTGGTGCAACTACAGGGTTGTTGGAAGCCATTTGAACAGAAAATCTTTCTGCAGTCACTGAAATGCCCGAGAAATCTCAGCCATTACATGAATCTTTGAAACAGTTCCTCAGTCAAAGTGGTAAATCTTCCAATTCTGGATAAGTATCTGACTTGAGTTACTGGGAGTCTAAGTCAAATGGGTGTAGAGGAGAAATTAGCAAGATCAGGTAAAATATAAGCAACTGTGTTCATTATACTTTCAATATATTTAATGTAGATGACTATTTAAGACAGAGTGCAGTTCATAGTGATCACGTTCTTTGATATTTGTACAGTGAAGCTATAAATCAAACACCTTCATTCCTTTAGCAAATCCCAGATTTTTGGGTTCTAAAATAAACGTAAAAATATTACTGGTGTCTTGCCAAGATCAAAAGTGTATGAAAATTAAAGTTTGGAGCCATATAACCATCATCCATGCACACTAGGCATAGCACATTTAAGGAAGCGAAATACTGGAAGTTTTCCAACTTCTAATGTGACTTAAACTATGCCGTTACAATGCATTCAACGAAACTGAAAACACAAAGCCAATTTTAGTCAGGATCATTTTGAGACGGCCATAAAACGCAAGACATATGACTTTGATTCCTGCTGCACCTAAAATTCTTGGCGTACTTTTAAACCTGTTCAGAACTAGAATAATTGCAGGGAATTTAAATGTGTGCCGTTATAGCCTGGAGCAGGAGAGCTGTTATATTGAGGTGGAATTCACTGGGGCACAAGGTTCGATATATGGGTACAAAAGATGGGGCACTTTTCAGTGTAGCGTAATTATGGGCGTTACACATTTATGCCTGAATTTGCTCTTTCTTCTTGGACCAAATTTTGTTTTCACCTGATTATGTGTTTTTCTTTGTGTACAAATATCCCAATGCAAACAAGAATTCAGGGTAAGACCTTGAAGCAGCTAGTTGGCGCAACTGTGATTTTAACTGCAGGACATCGGTACCAGTTCACTAAATAAGCTGAAAGACAACACAGCAGTACCTTGTGTTATATTTCATTAGATTGCACTAATGGTTGCACACTAAGGTTTCGCTTGTTTTGTTTGCCAAAGGTGAATTGAATTTGGTTATTATAGAACATGCAGACTCAGTGGTGATGATACAGACTATTAGACTGAACTGCTTGACTAGTTCCCACTGCCCCAGGTAGCATTAGCCAGTGAATATAGCAACCCCCAGCCCACCTACTCTAATTAATGGAATTACAATTATGTAAATCAAATACTCACGGGATCAGATGTGGCACCTTCAGTGATGTCCTAAAACTGACGGCAAAAAAAATATAAAGTATCGACAAGATTAAGCCATATATTTTCTCAATCTACAAAATGTGACACTTAATTAGATACTAAATTTGGAACACCCCAACTAATGCATCACCCTCAGGCTTTGAGCATAAAGTGGGATTTTGCTTCTGCCTCTGCTGAAACTTCTCTGATTGACTTCGCAATATCATTCTGTCCTCCAACATCTCCCCAATGGTAATGTGGCTGCCCATAGCTTCACAGAGGATTATCAGGTCTGAATGAGTCAGGGAGCAGTTTAGATGCAGCTCCTCCCACGTCTTGCTGAGGAAAGGAACTGCCTAGCTTACTGCTGGATACACAGGTCAGAAGGTCCCTGCTTTGATAGCTGGCCTTTAATGCATTTGCTGGTCTCAGGAAGGGCAAAAGCTATGCTCTTCATATTGATCTCAGTATCTCTTGCTCTGAGGAAGGGAAGAAAATCAGTGAAGGATTTCCATTCCTAATGAAGGACTAGCAATCTCGGGACAGCCCTGAGTGTTTTGTAACCTATTAAGTTTTATGCATGTGTCGCCATCATTGTGTTGCGGAAGCCATGGTATTTGTACAGAATGAGGTCCCACAAAGAGCAATGCAGGAATGACCCGCCAATCTGTTGAGAAATAAATGTAGGCCAGGACACTGGGGAGAATTCCATTGATTTTCTTTTTACGAGTGAAACGGGATCTTTTACATCCACCTGAGGGGGCAGGCGGAGACTTTGTATGAAGTAAGTGTTCCATTCTGAACAGAACACAGATTACCTGCTCAAGTACCCGTAGTAGGGCTTGAATCCATAAGCTTAAGATGGTGAGCAAAGCATTTCATTGTAGCATCAATTCAATACACAGCGTTGGTGATTCCTGCCTGAGATGAGGTGTGCAGAGACAGTATGTGCGTCTAAAATTGTGCTGTGGTGTCCCTCAAAGTAAAATAATTTAGAGATAGTGAGAAAGTGTATTGGACAGGACCATGGAGATCCTTTGGAAATGTGCCTTGACTCAAGAAAGTGGCACTCTGACATCAATTGGAAGATTGAAATAGATATTTGAGAAACCTCGATATTTTAAAAATTCTCATTGACTTTGCCCAAACTATTTATTGACACTGTGCAGATATTTCCCACAATCCTCAAGTGGCAGGTGGGACTAGATTGGGTTGGGATATCTGGTCGGCATGGACAGGTTGGACCGAAGGGTCTGTTTCCATGCTGTACATTTCTATGACTCTATGACTCTATGAAGGGCACACTGTCACATGGTTTGGCTGTCCCAGATTTGATATGTGTGTTAGGATTGTCTTTGCAGCAGTGGCATTTTTACCTGCCATCGTTAGCTCAACCTGAGGCAGAGACCTTGCAAGGAGGATACCGGCTGGGATTGCTGACACTGGGAGGGGGTCAGGCACCACAGAAAAACCAAAGTCTGACCCTGGTACAATGGGACTGCCTAGTGAAGCTGAAGAGGCAGGAGCAGTGTTGAAAGGGCAGAAGTGCTCCATAGTTTTATATTCATTTACAGGATGTGGGTATCACTGACCAGACAAGTATTAATTGCCCATCCCTAATTGCCCAGAGGGCAGTTAAGAGTCAACCACATTGCTGTGGATCTGGAGTCACATGTAGGCCAGACCAGGTAAGTTTGCCAGTTTCCTTCCCTAAAGGACATTGGTGAATGAGATGGGTTTTCCCCAACAATTGATATTGGATTCGTGGTCATCATTAGACTCTTAATTCCCATTTTTTATTGAAATCAAATTCCATCATCAGCCATGGTGGGATTTGAACAAGATCCCGAGAACATTACCTGTATCTCTGGATTAACAGTCGAGCAATAATAACACTAGGCCATCACCTTTGAGAATTACCAAATGTGAAAGGCTTGGATTGATATGGTGAGTCAGGGAGGAACAGCAAATGGTCATCCAGTCACAGCAAGGCAGGGTAGGTGGGTAAGGTACCAATATCCCAAATCTCTCCATTAGCTGCTGAATTTCTGCGTTTGCAAGGAAATTCCAGATACAATCTTAATTGAAGTAATGGTTCCTGTTCTATAGCTGGCCTCAGGCTGGCACATGTGAAAATTAACCAGGATTCTCACTCCTGATCAGTTATTTTTCCTGGTCAGAGCAGAAAACAATACATTTTTGATCAGAACAATGAGAGCAGCATTAATGTGGCTTTGTGCATGTCAGGGCCCAACAAGAGGCAACTCCTTAAGAAAGTACAAAGTGGACAAAAAAAAACTGCCTTCTAATTATACACCTATTATTTCCTGGCTGCGGAAACACTGCTGACTGGAGCCAGATTTAATTTCCTAAAATATCAAGTTACTCTCCCCCTTCTGGCCAAGGCGTTTATGAGATTTTTATGCTAAATGTAAAATCCAGCCATGCCAACCTTGGAATAAGCTAAGTGCTCATGTTGTCGCCTTCTGACTCCATTGTTTTGCTTACATACAGTGCCAGAGCAGTCGATGAACCATCTGCTCCCAGCTCCTATCAGCACTTCCCTGCTTTTTGCTTTGCTCTTGCTGTGGTTTTGGAGATGATCAGCAGGTGTTTAAGCTGCAGATTCGTATTAAAAAAGATTGTGGCCATGCAAAGCTTGGAGGAATGTACTGATCTTTGGAAGCAGCCGTCTTCAGATACAGGTGCTACTGTAACACCCAGGTTCAGTCAGCTGTGAAAAACCCAAACTTGCTCCGACAAACTGTTTACCTTGGCTAACCTCCGCATCCATCTGCTTACCAAAAAAAAAAGCTTTATCACACGACAGGTATCATCAAATCTCAAAATACATAATTAAAGGGGCACTGCCTTCTGAAACTTATACTTTACCACATCAAAATTCTTTCCTGGTAGATGGTTGTGATTTGGCGAAGTTAGAGTGGCAAGTGTGAAATGAAGTGTATGCCAAAAATTTCCCATGATAACCGTACTTGCAATGAACTTACTTGGTGCATGCTCCCTGAATTAGCCTTTTAACTTAGAATATTTCTGGCTCGTTAGACATTGACCTTTTAACATAATTTGTTTTGAATACAACCAATGAAACAACTTCAGAATGGCTCAGTTGGAAAGAGTACTGGCCCCAATCTACTGTTTCAATTACAGATATGAGGGTAACCAGCTTTTAGTTTGCTGTTTATTGTCTCTCTCTCATTCTCTCTCTCTCTCTCTCTCTTGAACAAGGTGTCGAATTAACAGTTTTCCAATCCACCAGAACTCTCCCAAGATCTAGTATTTAATATTGATAAAAAGTCAAAGCTTAAGACTGTTTAAAGCTATAGATCTGACTGTGCCCAGTATTTTCAACAAGATAGCTGAGCATTGACATATATAGAAATAAATGACAAAGACTTGGTAACTTATGGTTACAGGGTGACCAAGACTGGGAACTCAATATTCAAGGATTTTCAACATCTGAAAGAACAGGTTAAAGAGAAACGTGGGTGGGATAACTTTGTTATTAAAGGATAGTATCAATGCTGTTCTGAAATATTTCCACCGATGCCTCCATTATTTCTGTCGCCGCTTTTTTAAAAAATCCTTGGATGCAGACATTTGGGTGCTGGTGACATCAGTCCCATTAATTTGTCAAATACTTTGTCCCTCATGATAGAGACTGCTGAAAGATTTTCCTTCTCTTTAGCATCTTCCTTATCAGTTATTTTTATGATCTTTATTGTGCCCTTCACAATGAAGATCAATGCAAGATCTTCATTTAAATGATCTGCCATTTCACTCTTCCGCATTCTTAATTCCCTAGCTGCATCCTCTGGGGGTTCCGCGCTTACTTTAGTGCCCTTCTGGCATGCCTCTGTTATGGATCAGGCCAGACCCCTCAAACTTATTTTACGAAGGTAGCTCAGACCCTAACTTTTTCTTATTTTCAAGGCAGATGTGGTGTGGATATTCATGGTGTGATACAGCTGGTTAAGCGACTTGGCTTTAAGAAAAACAGAGTGTATTTAAACACTACAGTCGAAACACAAAGAAAACTGAATTTAGAATAATTTAACTACTGGAAAACTCAACTGACCTGATACTTAACTAAGGAGCTGTTCCAATCCACCAACATCCCATAAACACACCACTTGGTAAAAAGGTAAATTCAAACGTGGGTTCTTACAGGCAAGAGGGAACAACTTCGAAAGAGATTTCAGAGAGAAAGCCAGTCAGGAGGCATCTGCTGAAGCTTTCAACCTTTCCTGGACTTGCAGCATCTTGTGACTCCTACAGCCAAACCAAACTAGAAAAAATCCTGAATTGGGAGAACTGGCCACTCCCCTGCCATTGTTAAACTAGACTCCTTGGCATCTCTGCCCAAATGACCTCACTCTTGACAAAATAACCTTGTTAAAGTGACAACAAAAGAAAGTCTTCGTCTTAAGCCCCTTAGTCTTACACTGTTAGTATACTACAATACATATACACCACATTGACTACAACCATGCAAACAGTCAATACTACACTCTATTCAGTCCATTTATTCCTGCCACTGAATGCATCCATTTCTTAATTTAAGTCTCAACAATATGTCAACAATCACGTTTTCTCTTCCTGCCACATTTATAATTTTCAAATTGAATGGCTGTAGTAATAAGATCCATCGAAACAGTCTGAAATTTTTGTCCTTAATTTTCTCCAAAAACCTTATTGGGTTATAATCAGTGTATATGATTTTCTCAGACATATTATTGGCAGTATAAATGTTGTAATGCCAACATCAATCTCAACGCTCCCTTCTCAATTGCAGAATATTTCTGCGGATGAATGTTCGATTTCCTGGTGAAATATCCCATAGATCTTTCTAACTTTTCATTGCCTTCTTGTAAGAGCAGAGCACCAACACCCACAAAGTTTGCATTGATAGCCACCTTGAATGGCTTTGCGCAATCAGGTGGGTCTAATACTGGGGCAGTGGTTAACACAGCTTTCGGGCTGTCAAATGTCTTCTGACAGTCTTCCGTCGACTCAAACTGCCTGTATTTCTTTAGTAATTTAATGAGTGGGAGCAGCCACACTATTTAAAATTTGGTACGAATTTCCGATAAAAATCCACTCAATTCCAGGAATCGTAGTACTGCTCTCTTCATCAATGGTATAAGAATCTCCCTAATAACCTTTGTTTTCACATTCCATGGGCCATCTGTCCATGTCTGATAAGTCAGCTCAGGAACGTGACTTGGGCTTTGGCAAATTCATTCTTTTTTTTTGAGGAGACGCTGAATCTCCTGTTTATTATTTTTTTATTTTATCAAACAAATTACAAAAACAGTTTACAACAAACAGTTACATTTACAGCTGCATACAAGAGACAGCAATTTTACAAGGGAGAGGATCAGCAAAGCCAGGCCCCCAACCCTACCGTTCATACAGTTTGCAGGGACATGAGGACAAACCACAAATCCTAGTTTCAAATATAAAAATATAAAGAGACATCAACAATGACGTTTGTACATTAGACAATACTGTTACATACAAAAGTGCAGACAATACAGACCCAGCAAGCCCCGGCCCCTCCCACCTGCAAATTCATTCTTAGCCAGGTTCATCACCAAGCCTGTCTTCCAAAGTCGATCAAATAATTCTGATAAATTCTGCAAATGTTCCTTCCATGTGTGACTAAAAATCACTAGGTCTTTGATGTATTCCACAGAATACATTTCTGGGTAATCCAGAAATGACTTTATTGGTTTGTCTTTGAAATGTGGCTGGTGCATTTTTCATACCAAATGGAATTACTTTAAATTGATATAGTCCATTCTATGTTACGGAAGCCGAAATTGTCTTTGATCTTTTGGCTAAAAAGGCACCTGCCAATATCATCTGAGTAAGTCCAACTTAGAAATATAAGTTGCTTGTCCCACCTCCTCAATGCTGTCTTCCAAATGTGGAATTGGATATGAATCAGAATTTGTAACTGCATTGACTTTGCGCTTGTCGACACAAAGCCATTGGGTACCATCCAGTTTTGGCACAATTACTATGGATGAGCTCCAGTCACTGCAACTCACTTCGATTATGTTGTTTTGCAGCATGCATTCAATCTCTTTTTGAACCTGTGCCAACTTTAGAGGATTAAGTCGCTAAGGATGTTGCTTAATTGAAGCAGCATTTCCTATATCTATAGCAAGCATAATTAGATTAGTATGCCCCTGCTTATTTCCACATATCTCCCCACATGATAGCAATAACTCTTTCAAGTCACTTCGGCTTTCCTCTGGAAGGTAACTCAATAATCTACCTCAATTTTTGACAACTTCCTCATTGTCCAATTTAACTTGAGGAATGCCCAATTCAGAATTTTTTGAACTTGGTTCTTCACTCTGTGTTGTAACCAGCAACACATTCTCCTTTTGCTTTCCTTCCCTTTCGAGATATCCTTTGAGCATATTTACATGGTACATTCTGTGAGATCTCTTTCTGTCTAGTCCTTATCAAATAGTTCATCTTGTTTAATCTCCTTTTGACTTGGTAAGGTCCACTAAACCTTGCTTTTATATATCCACCTATCACTGGAAGTATCACTAACACTTTGTCTCTGTTAGCATGTTCTTGTGAATTTTTGATTTCTCAACTGTCTGAATGTGTGATGGCCTCCATTTCCTCATTAAGACTTCATTTTTAAGATAGCAGCATTGAGGGATACACTCAGATTCTTCTTCTGTGTACATTTATTGATACAACTGCTTCAGTTTTTAATTTTTCTGTTGCAATTCAGTTAATTTCTCTGAGCTGAAAATATCCACTTTGTCCTCCACCTGTTCCTGTTTTGTCTCAACCATTCAATCAAACATAGGCACTGATAATTCTGCTTCTACTTCAATATCTGTATTCTTTGATTTCCCCTCCTGTTTCAACTGGTGACTTTGTGACCTTATTACCACACAGTCAGGAAAAACCCCAGCATATACTTCCTGTCATTCCTTAATTGCCAACTTTTCCACTGGGTTTTCAACCACAGTAGGCAACACTCCTAACTGTGATCCAGCCAAATCGTTAGCAAGGACAAGTTGAATTTCTAGAGCCGAGAGTTCTTCAAGTCTCCTACCATAACTTCTCAATTTTTCACTGGACACTCTAATCTAACTCGACATATTGGAGCACTTCTTTTCTCATCATGAGTTCCATGTATTAATACATTTCCTGATAATAGTCCTTCTGAGTTATATATCTCCTCAACTCTCAGCATCAAAAACTAGCATGATTCCATACTTCGTAATACTGTGACTTCTTTATCTGCTGCTCCTAGCCTATGTGAGTAAACCTTACCTTCACCTGTAAATGGTTTAAGAAGATCTGACACTTCCTCCTCAACCAACCTGTGACCAGACTGTACATTCTGGTGCAGCCTTTTAGCCTCCGTCGTGCTTTCCTTTACCACTTCAACAAAATTCACTGGCTTATCCTGTTTTCCTACAGCTGGCTTCTCAGTGCTTTTTCTAACCCACCATCACTGTGGACTACTTTATGTCAGTGAAAACACTCGGGCTTCTGAACTTCCCTTTCCACTTCAGGGGTATCCTTTTTGCCCGGTGGTAAGCTATCGTTATTACCTTCACCGAGTTCTACTTTCCCTTACCACATGAGGATTTTTATTTTCCCTAATTTCTATCCCTTATGGACTGAAATGGATGTTGGAAGCCAAACTTTGATTTATGAACCAACTCACAATCATCAGCTATTTCAGCCATTTTAACTACTCTTCCACATGAGTTCTCATTGCCTCAGGAATTGTATTTTTAAACTTCTCCATCCTTTTAAAACCGACTTTCCTGTCTAAGTGCCAATTTCTGAAGTTCAAACTTTCTCTATTTCTTCCTTTCCTCTGCTAGGACCTTCCTCTCCTGTTCTTTTTGTTCTGCCAAAGTGACTCTTTCCTTTTCTTTTTGTTTTGCTCGAGCGATTCGTTCTTTTTCTCTTGCCTCTGCTTTTAATCGTAATTCAAATGTTTCATTTCTTTTTTTTGGTGGTCAAGTTGCCTCATCCACAATTTCCAAAGATTCTAAATGCTGACTTATTGCTGTATTTATTTCTCCTTTCCTCACAGATGAAGGCAACTCCAATTCCAGCTTGTCTGCCAATTTCAACACCTTTGAATTAGAATTAGAATTCTTACAGTGTGCAAACAGGCCCTTTGGCCTAATAAGTCCACACCGTCCCTCTGAAGAGTATCCCACCCAGACCCATTACCGTACATTTCCCTTGACTAATGCACCTAACCTATACATCCCTGAACACAGTTGACAATTTAGCATGGCCAATTCACCTGACCTGCAAATCTTTGGACCGTGGAAGGAAACCGGAGCACCCGGAGGGAACCCATGCAGACACGGGGAGAATGTGCAAACTCCACACAGACAGTCACCCGAGGCTGGAATCGAACCCGGGTCCCTGGCGCCGTGAGGCAGCAGTGCTAACCACTGAGTCACCATGCTGTGCCACCTTGTTCACCTTTTGTAAAACCCCCAAAGTCACTTCTTCCACCCCCAGAAAACTCTTAGTGACTGAAAGAGCCATTAATACACCAA